>NC_135092.1:22712500-22735000 GCF_051107435.1 Chaetodon auriga
TGAAAATGACAAGAGATGAAATTCATTTGCGGAGTCTTTGCCACCACAATAAGGTCACGTCTGCCAGAGCGTTCTCTCTCTCTCCCTCACTGTGTGGAAGCACATGCAGTTTAAGTAAAGGTGGTCGAGCAAATCCCACCACTCACTCAGCCTTATAAATATGTATTTAGAATATTAGAGCCTCTATTTGTCTGCTCTATATTCAATTTATAACTGAGAATAATCTGTGAACTATTAGGTAAAATGTAATCCTCCTCATTCTCTGCTTTATTGAGTCTATTCAGCCGGCTGCATCCACGGTGCAGCGCAGGGTGGAGAAGGCAGGTGTTAGCCAGGTAATTCATCGCTGTGCACCATTTACCTGCAGAGGAAGAGGTGTGTGTGTGTGTGTGTGTGTGTGTGTGTGTGTGTGTGTGTGTGTGTGTGTGTGTGTGCACGCATGTCGCAGCACAATTCATCCAGCCTGTGACGTTTCATGAAGTCTGTTTACGATCTTCAAGTCACATTTGATGGAAATATTTATCTAAATACACAAATGATAAACAGCTGTGTTCATCATGACGAGCTGACACACGAGTAAACACAGAATTCCTCATATTAACGTGAAACTGAACGGAGAATAAACAGTATTCACATGCACCGGTGTCCTGGATTATATGTTCACATGCATCTCATTATATTTAAGTCCCTCATTAAAAGTAAATGAGCAGAATATTTGTAATATTCTGAATAATGTAGATGCACACAGACACATGGAAGTCCAGACAGACAGCGAGAGATGTTAAATAGAGATAATAATGCATTTTAATCACCAGAGTGTGTTCATATAAAACTAATCTGGATCATCAGATTGATTTAGTAGAAGCTGAATTACATTTTTAAAAACCAACAAAACGAGTAAATGTGCATCGAACTCGTCTGCAGACTCTTCACTGTCACATTATTCGTTTTTATATCACATCTGGAAACTAAAGCACGTTAAAGGTTTTCACGGTTATATGTTAGAAATTCAAAGCCTTAAATTAAATCAGACTCAGAGTCTACAGTCATCTCTGCCAGGCTGTGCTAAATGCTAACACCAGCATGCTAACTGCACACAGTGACAGCGCTAACATGCAGGTATGATGTTTACTATGTTCACCATCTGTGGTTAGCATGTTAGCATGCTAACATTAGCTAATTAGCACTACACACAAAGTTCAGCTGAGTCCCGTGTCATTAGCTCTGCAGGTCATTAACCAAGGTGTTGGACACATGAACACGCTGAACAGAAGGTGGCGCTAGATGAGACGTCATGGAAAGAATTACAGCTGCTGAACATTGACACGTTAGCATTGTTCTTCTGAGCATGTTAGCGTGCTGATGTTAGCATTTAGCTCAAAGCACCACTGTGCCCCAGCACAGCCTCACACAGCTGCTAGCTTAGCGCGACTCCTCGTCTTCCTTTAATGCATTTCTGCGGCTGCCATGAGGCACTTTGAATTATCTGTGTCTGAAAGGCGTTTTACAAATAAAGCAGCCTCTCCCCGCCTCGGCTGGAGGGTGAGGGAGGTGAGACGGAGGGAGAGAAAGGAGAGTACGGGAGGCAGAGGGAAAAAAAGATGGATGTCAAAAGGGAAGAGAGCGGGAGATTTCCAGCAAACCAATGAATGATCCTGCATTTCTTATCAGGCTCTTGCACATGGCGTGCACATGTGTGTTTCTGTGTGTGCGCAGCCCTGCTCGTCTAATTCTCCCTGTAAATCAGGTTTTCCCCTTCAGTCCTCGCTCACACTCGTCCTCCTGTCCCTTCCTCACAGGCTGCTCTTGTTGTATTCACAGCGTACTGAATTGCTATTGTGCATCGTGTTAATGTTGCTGACAAATTACAACATGTAAACAGTGTGTGTGCAGACGGTGGTCCCTGGCAGCCGGATAATGGAGGAGGGCTCCGGCTGCTCGTTCACTGCTTTTCACAGGGCTGTAGCTCGGGGCTAGCTGTCCTCTCTTCTGTCATGGCTGCCGAATAAAAGACAGTGGAGGAATCCGGGTGTGCAGAGACGTGTGTGTTTAGCCAGAGGTAGAGGACGTGTCCTCTGGGAAGTGGCTGTCTCATTTGGCAGCGTGTCAGGCTTTTTGTGCACCGTATTAATCTGAGCCAGCGTGCAGCGACGGCTCGGTGGTGATATGAAAGCGCTGGAAGCACAACACGGGTCACTGTTTGTTTTAACAGCTCCGTCTTAAATCCTGCTGTCTCCCAGTAAAACAGAGAGAGACGCAGCTCGCCGTCCTCTGCTTCCTCCTCATCCTCGCTCTAATCTCTGCCATCACGTCTGAATGAGCAGTGAACATCAGGCCGACGTCGAGGGACGTTAGCTGCCGGCTGCCGTCGTTAACGCTGCGCTAACCTGTGCTGTAACTGAGTACATTTACTCCAGTACTGTAGGTCTACTTGAGGAGAAATTCAAGGTACTTGTACTTCACTGAGTATTTACTCTTTATGCTGCTTTAACCTTCTAGTCCTCCCTCTCAGAGACAAACATTGTACTTTTACTGCACTACTTTTCTCTGACAGCTTTAGTTACTTCTCACATTACTTTCTGTCCAGTGAAAAGCTTGTATCTCCAGATGTGTTCCTCCTCCTCCTCCTCCTCCTCCTCCTCCTCCTCCTCTTCCTCCTCTGAACTGGTCTGAACATCAGTAACAGGTGGAGTTATTTCATCTGAGCTCAGCGAACCACACGTCCATGATGTGACTCCATGTTTCTGTCACCACAGGCATGAAGCACACCTGTAGCTCCGCTGGCAGCAGGACGAGATGAGGAGGAGAACAGCATCAGGAGAGGTGACGGAGGCCGACGGAGGGAGTCAGCTGTTTGCCCTCTGCTGCACAATGACGGAGGGACTGAAGCTGAGCTAACCCCAAACAGGAAGCTGAAAGGTTTGAGCCCTGTTGAGACTGGTCTCACCCTGCCAGACTGGTCTCACCCTGCCAGACTGGTTTCACCCTGTCAGACTGGTTTCACACTGTTAGACTGGTTTCACACTGTTAGACTGGTCTCACCCTGCCAGACTGGTTTCACCCTGTCAGACTGGTTTCACACTGTTAGACTGGTTTCACCCTGTTAGACTGGTTTCACACTGTCAGACTGGTTTCACACTGTTAGACTGGTTTCACCCTGTCAGACTGGTTTCACACTGTTAGACTGGTTTCACCCTGTTAGACTGGTTTCACACTGTTAGACTGGTTTCACCCTGCCAGACTGGTTTCACCCTGTCAGACTGGTTTCACACTGTTAGACTGGTTTCACCCTGTTAGACTGGTTTCATCCTGTCAGACTGGTTTCTCACTGTCAGACTGGTTTCACCCTGTCAGACTGGTTTCACACTGTTAGACTGGTTTCACCCTGTCAGACTGGTTTCACACTGTTAGACTGGTTTCACCCTGTCAGACTGGTTTCACCCTGTCAGACTGGTTTCTCACTGTCAGACTGGTTTCACACTGTCAGTTTTGCATTAAGAAATGCAGCAATGTGCAAAGTTTACTGGAAGTAAACTGGGACAAATAGTGCAGGTTTGACACGTTGAAGAAAAATCCTCTGAAAGTTTTTTTGAGGAAGGAAATGAATTATTTGTTGGAGTCGTTTCAGTGTTTTGGTGAGAAACGCTGAACGTAAACAGAAGGTTTTTAATGGAAAACTCATGATTAATTTAACTCTTCAGTTCATGACATTCAGCCTCAGCTGCTGCTGTTAGCATAAACTAAGATCTTGAACACGATAAATCTTATACATGCTAAACATTAGCATGCTAGCATCGTGACTGTGAGCATGTTAGCACGCTGATGTTAGCATTTAGCTCAAAGCACCACTGTGCCTGGAGCTGCTAAGAGGCTGATCCATCGTCACTTCCTTCTGAGGAGAAACTGAACTCTTAAAATCAGGACACGAGGAGGAGGTTCACTCGTTCATCACTGATAACAGACTCCACACCAACATGACCTTCGACCTTCTGTGGCTGCATTTCACACAGTGTTAAATATTAAAACAGAATCCAGCTTCATACAACATGTTTTTCTTCTGATCTCTGCCAGGCACAAGTCTGCAGGGGGCATGTGTGTGTGTGTGTGTGTGTGTGTGTGTGTGTGTGTGTGTGTGTGTGTGTGTGTGTGCATGCGCCAAATTTTGGTACCTGGAGAGCAGGTTGTGTTGTGAATTCAAATCAACATGAATAAGATTCCTTATGAGCCGTAAAGCGTGTGATCGAAAGCTTAAACTTTGTCTTTTCAGCAGCATCTCCTGCTTTACGACGTCCGTCAGGACATCACAGCAGACGGTCAGGAGGCTCCAAACCGACCACCTGCTGTGTGTTTGGCCTTTTTGTCGAGGCTCAGAGCTGACGTCCTCAGAAAGGTTTTAATTCCAGACCTGATGTTACGATCCGCTGAAGTTCAGCACGATAGAGAACAGATCCGTGTTTTCGTTGTCTGTTGGCTGAAGCCTGACGGGGATCTGACCCTCGTCCTGTCGGTCATCATGACACCAGCACCAGAGAGCTCTGACTCTTTCCTTTTACCTTTTTAGATTTTAGACATTTTAGATTTTGTTACATACTGAAAATTTGCACAAAGGATTCAAATAAGAGGAGAAAAAGAATCAGCCAGCAGCTTTCATTTGTTGAGTAAATAATTAAAAATGTACTGAAGAGGCGTCTGTGCTCACAGGTCATGTTCTGCATCGTGACTCGTACGAAATGACCTTCATCACGTCACTCAAGCTGCCACCAACGCAGCTTTTCAAAGTACCTAAAAGTCAGTAATCAGAGTAACACATTACTGCGTTTGTGGAAGTAATCAGTAACTTAGCTGCTTCTTAATGAGCTAATTAGTAACTTCAGTCACTGCTGTGCGTGCAGATGACAGCAGATCATTAGCATCTGTTCAGTGTACTGAGGAGGATGAAGGTGGTTCAGGTCCGGGCTGGTGCGGGTCCAGGTTTAAGGTTTCTGTTCTGGCTTTGGTTCCGGGCCGCGGTCCAGTCCTCAGAGGGTTTAGCGGCTGAGGCTGCGGGTCCAGCTCTGACCAGAGTCTTCCTCCCATAGACTCCTCACTCTCTTATTCTCCGCTCTTCTTCACCTCTCTGTTTATCTGCAGCCTGCAGATTCGTCGGCCTCCTCTTCGTCGCTCCCTCAGGATTTGTTTCGTCCCTCGTTTCATCAGAGGAAAACGTCTCCTCTCTCTCCATGGCAACGCCGGCTGTTTTCATCAGGTTGAATTTCATTATTCTGTGTTTGTGCATCTTAATAAACACTGTGTGTGTGTGTGTGTGTGTGTGTGTGCGTGCTAGAGAGTGTGTTGACAACCTATTAGTGTAAGTACAGCATCCATATGTGTGTGTGTGTGTATGTGTTGGAGATGTAAAGGGTTGACGATCTTTGAAGCCTGAATTACTCCATCAACTGAGAAAGAGAGCTGGGAGTGAGGGATGAGACAGAACGGTGGAGGAGGAGGAGGAGGAGGAGGAGGAGGAGGAGGAGGGGAAACAGGGTAAGACGTAACCAAGAAGAAGATAATGAGGAGAGAGCAAGGAGAAAGAAGGATGACAGAAGAAAGATGAGGAAATGAGAGAGAAGGCAAGAGCGAAGGAAACAAAATGAAGGAGAAATCAAAGGGGAAAGGAGGAGAGGGGACAAGGAAAGGAAAAGAAAGAAGGACAAGAGGATACAAGATGGTGAGAAGAAAAGGAAAGAAAAGGAGAAGAGAGGAGGAACCTCTGGACCTCTGGTCTTCTGGTTTCTGGTCTTCTGGTCTTCTGATCCTCTGGTCTTCTGGTCTTTGGTCTTTGGTCCTCTGGTCCTCTGGTCCTCTGGTCTTCTTGTTTCTGGTCTTCTTGTTTCTGGTCTTCTGGTCTTCTTGTTTCTGGTCTTCTGGTCCTCTGGTCTTCTTGTTTCTGGTGTTTGGTCCTCTGGTCTTCTGGTCCTCTGCATTAGGTGGTTTTTCCTCCTCAGGTGATTGGTCTTCAGTTGACCTCTTCAGTCTCTTTGGCCTCCTCGGTCCTCCTCCGGTTGCTCTCTCCTCGCGCTCTTTTCTTCCAGATCACTAAAGTTTAACCTTTCGTCGGTGTCGTCGTTCAGGTGTTTAATGTGATTCGTCTCAGCTGACCTCAGTCTGGAATGAGACAAGAGACGCAGGTCTGTCTCGCAGGAGGACGCTCGCCGAGGAGGCAGAAGGAAACACTTTCACTGCTGCTGTGAAGGTGTTTTTTAATGTTGGTACACTTTGAAGTTCAGGGAGGAAAATATGAATTAAAGCGGCATCATTGCAGGAAACTCAGCGTGGTGACATCAGAGGTGTTAATTATCGTCAGGAGCTGAAGCTCGTTTGCATTGTCGTCAACAATTCAGAGGCAGGATGAAGGAGAAGCAACATAACGAGAGAAAAAGTAAACTAAGATGTAAACTCATGATGTGAACATGAAGACAGCTCGCTGTGAAGTTACCAGGTCTGGAGTCAGTCTGCTGGGCTTCAGATGATGAAGTCACTGAGGTTTAACGCTCCTGATTCTGACCTTTTTTACTTTATTCACATTTATTAGTATTTTTCCATAATGAGACGCAAAGTTTCACATCATGTGCGTGAATACATGTAAACAAAAGAGGCAAAAATATGTTGAACCCTGAGGACAAGATGTTCAATTCAAGTAGAGCTAACGTTCGCTAACAGCTAACGCTCGCTAAGAGCTAACGTTCGCTAACAGCTAACGCTCGCTAAGAGCTAACGTTCGCTAACAGCTAACGCTCGTTAACAGCTACACATAACCTGAAACAAACACTCGGACCAATCGTGTTCATCACGATTCTCAGACACACGGGTCATTCTGTGGTTGAACTGATCAGGGATCAGATCAGATCAGATCAGATCAGATCAGATCAAAGATCAGCTCGTTAACAGATTCCATGTTGAAATCATCAAAGCTTCTTTTGCTTTAATGAAGGGAAAAAACGTCCGATTTCAGTGGAAAGAAAAGTCTTCAACCTCATCAGACTTTAATCTGGATACGACTGAAATGACATTTCTGAGCACAAAACATGCTGATACTACAGTCCTGTGCGTGTGTGTGTGTGTGTGTGTATGTGTGTGTGTGTGTGTGTGTATGTGTGTTCCATCACTGATAGTGAATCCAGTGAGTTGTATTTTGTGGAGCATGGGAGAGCTCTGCTGATTTGGCCAATTATAGCTCAGCTAACAAAAGGTCACTGTTTCATTACACAACAACAACAACAACAACAACAACACAACACAACACAACACAACACAACACAACACAACACAACAACAACAACACAACACAACACAACACAACAACAACAACAACAACACAACACAACACAACACAACACAACACAACAACAACAACAACAACAACACAACAACAACAACAACCACACAACAACAACAACAACAACAACACAACAACAACAACAACAACACAAGAACAACACAACACACCACCACCACCACCACAACAACAACAACAACAACAACAACACAACAACAACAACAACAACAACAACAACAACAACACAACACAACACAACACAACAACAACAACAACAACAACCACACAACAACAACAACAACAACAACACAAGAACAACAACACAACACACCACCACCACCACCACAACAACAACAACAACAACAACAACAACAACAACAACAACAACACAACAACAACAACAACAACAACACAACACCACCACCACAACAACAACAACAACACAACACCACCACCACCACCACAACAACAACACAACAACAACACAACACAACACAACACAACAACAACAACAACACAACAACACCACCACCACCACAACAACAACACAACAACAACAACAACAACAACAACAACACAACAACAACAACAACAACACAACACACAGCAGACGTTGTCCTCCATCCATCCGTCCTCCGTCCGTCTGTCTGTCTGTCCTCCCTCCGTCTCCAGCAGCTTCAGTCTGTCTCATGTGTCCCTTCACGAAGACTCAGTGATCTGAAGGACAAACAAACATTCAAGCTGAGCTGCAACACATAATTATTATCATTATCCAGAAATGTCTCCCCGATTGACTTGATGAATTGATTATCGGCTCGTCCACAACACGTCAAACAGGCAGTAATAAAAAATGCCTCTTCAAGTCTTCACTAAGATTTAAGATTAAAAGCAGCAAATATTCACATCTGACAAGCTGGAAGCTGAATTTGACATTTTTATTTTAAACATGACCCAAAAGTCTGATTGATCACAGAAACGGGCCGATTCCTTTCCTATCGATAGACTGATCAATTCATCGACTGATCCCTGCAGCTCGTCTTAGAATACAGGTGAGCGCTGGCTTCAGGTGCTTCAGACACAAAGATCATTCAACCTTCAGTAAAACCAAAGAGGCTGATCTGAAATCTGTTCATCAGAGAAATGTCCAAACTGTGTTTGAGGAAACAGATTAAACAGAACGTGAATGTGTGTGTTCATGCTTTCATCAAATATTCATGCTTTCATCAATCACTGTTAAACATGCCTTCATGTCCAAAGCTTCATGTCTGACAGGATCAATAATCTTTGGATCAATTATCACATTTTTATTTGGATTTGAGATTGAAAGCTGTGAGTTTGACTCCTGACTGTCTCAGATCGTCCAGACATGAAAGACATGAAAACACTGGAAACAAACAGCAAGGACACACAGTGAGGACACACAGGGAGGACACATAGTGAGGACACACAGGGAGGACACACAGTGAGGACACAGTGAGGACACATAGCCAGGACACACAGCCAGGACACACAGTGAGGACACACAGTGAGGACACACAGGGAGGACACACAGTGAGGACACACAGGGAGGACACACAGTGAGGACACAATGAGGACACATAGCCAGGACACACAGCCAGGACACACAGGGAGGACACACAGGGAGGACACACAGTGAGGACACAGTGAGGACACATAGCCAGGACACACAGTGAGGACACACAGTGAGGACACACAGGGAGGACACACAGTGAGGACACACAGGGAGGACACACAGGGAGGACACACAGGGAGGACACACAGTGACTCCAGAGGCTCCAGCTGACTCCAGCTCCCTTAACGACTCTGCAGCCTGCAGCACTAACGAGCCAGGTGCTGTCAATGAGGCTCAGTACCTGAGACTCCACAGCAGCCAATCAGAGCTGAGGAAGCTTCCTGGAAGTTATAAAGCTCGAGTCCAGCAGCTCCTCCAGGTTTCACATCCTCACTCTTCTCGCAGCGTCGCCTGTGCTCTGACGAACAGCAGAGTTTCATGTCCCTCAGAGACAGAGGACAGAGCCACAAACAAAGCCCACAGAGGACATGAATGAGACTGTGAGACACCTGAAATCAGTCCTCCCACATGACTCATACACCCATGAACAGGTGTGAATCAACTGACCTCATGGTGACTGTGGAGCGTTACATGAGCAGAAAAAGGAGATTTATTGAGGATGAGACGCTCAGAGCGTCCTCACAGGAGACAGTGAGCGTCCTCACAGGAGACAGTGAGCGTCCACCAGGTAGAGACCATGTTTCCACCTGAAGCAAACAGCCTCTGACGAGCAGACAGAGCTGCAATTAAAGCCGCCGCTGCTCAACAAGCCAAACGCTGAGCACACATCACGGCGGCGTGACAGCTGGACTCAGACGTGTTTGTGTGTGCGCTCGTACTCTGACAGCCACACAAACGTCCGTGTGTGTGCGTCTTGTGTGAATATCTTTTGCTTTGTGAGGAGAAAAACAGCCTGAGTGCACAGAATGTGTGTATTAACTGTTTGGTATTAGTCCGCCGAGACTCTCAGGTCAGGAGCAGCATTCATCTCTCAGCCGTTTTTTCTGCTGAGCCGCAACATCCCTGGAAAACACACACACACGCACACACACACACACACACACACACACACACACACACACACACACACACACACACACACACACAGACCTGTCTGGGTTTAGCGTTAAACAGCGGCTGTAAAAGCTGTTTTAATACATGATGTCTTCCATTGAGCGTCCATTCACTGGAGAAAAGCTGACAGATAACCGTTTCCAGCCTGCTGGATTTCTTCATGGAGCCTCTCTTTGGCCCAGATTTACCTTCATGTTTCCGTGGGGGGGGCTTCAGGTAGCTGATAGCAAAGCAGTTCAGCGCTGAACTTTCGGCGGCAGTTTATCTGCAGCTGCAGACGGAAAACTTGGACTCGAGTCACGAAAATGAGGATTTCACATTTGAAATGAAACTATAATTAAAGTGGTTTTTCTGTCCCCTGCAGCTTCAGATCTGCTGTCACATGTTCTGTTCTCACACACCACAAACCAAGAAGGTTTTAAGGTTTCTGATGTCAGGACGGCCCCCAGTTTACATCAGGAGAACATGAGATGAGACCTTTTAAACCTCAAACCTTGCATGTCTGCTGGACTCTGACCTTTTGATTGACGCCTCACTTGACCAACCAGGATCAATATCGTGTTCACAGCTGACAATAGCCAATGACAGTGAAAGGATTGAACTTTGTGTCACCAGTGAAAGTCCAAAAAACCGGGATAAGTCAGTGGTTCATTTTCCGCTAAATCAAGGAGTTCAGTGCAAACAGGGAATCACACACAGTCAGTGGCCTCAGTGTAACGATTCAGAGCTCAAATGCAACGTCAGTCGTCAGTCTGAAGCTACAAAGCTAATAAATTCGCCTCAGTACTGTTTCAACAGAACTTTGTTCTGAAAAGCGCCGTATAAATAAAGTTTTTCATGATTATTATTAGCTGCTCACACACCAGCAGACGCCACGTTATGGACGTTGTTTTTGCTTCCAGTCTTCATGCTGAGCTAAGCTAACAGCCGCCGCCTGCAGCAGACATGGCGGTGGTCTCAATCTGAGCAGAATCCCCTGAAAGTCTGACCTGTCCTTTAATGAATGAAGTAAACGTTCCGTCAGCGTCTTTAACCGAGGCCGCCATCTTCCTCTGAGCTGAACACGATCTGATCCAGACAAACAGAAAAACTAAAGCAGGAAAATGAACGAAATGAGTTTTTCCACCTGGCAGATAAATTCAGTCTGTAACTGATAAAAACCGAATTCAGACTTCACTCTTCTCTCTAAACGTATTAGTGGCTGTAAATGGTGAGCGGTGGAGACGCCTCACCCCTTCATAGCTGTGTGACAGAGCAGCAGCTCAGACTCACAGTGAAATATTTCATTACTGCATGAACTGGAGCCTCAGCGTGAGTCAGGATTTCTCGGTCGACCTCAGAGAGCGAGCGAGCGACAGGGTGAGCATCATATCTGGAAATGGAAACGGGGAATGGGCTCAGGAAGGATCTTAATGTCATCGTCTGCACAGAGCGAGCGGAGCTGGAATCTGATGTCTTCACCTGTGGCCGCAGTAATCAGGCCTACCTGTCCACACGTCACACCTGTCAGTCCAAACCTCATTCCGTCCTCGTCCAATTTACTGCTGCGGCATTTGCATTTTAATGTTCGTCCCGCAGAACTCAGTTTGTGATGCGTTCGAAGTCACAGAGGACGTTTAACTGCACGGAGACGAGAATACTGCTGTACTTCTACTGCAGATACTTTAACTACACGAAGCTGCATGGTAGTAATGTGTAACACTGCCGCTCTCACTGAAGTAAAGGATCTTGCATTTATCACCACTAAATCATTTCTATTCCGAAATATCTTCTACTAATTAACAGTGTTTGCTTACTTAATTTCCCAGGGTGCCGCTCTGCAGATGGTCAGCATAAACTGTTCAGTAGTCTCAGCTGTTCGCCGGCGTTATCTCGGTCTGTGTACACAAACACACGCAGGTCAGTGTACAGGAACTAATCAGCTCTGCCTGCAAGGAAAAGACGATATTTTCCTCCTGGAACAAGTACTCACTGAAGTAAAAGTACTAATGCAACACAGTAAATGTACTTGATTTTAAGTAAAAGTCAAATATTTCAGTTTGATTTTAAAGTGCAGAAGAAAAACAGACTGAATTAGCTTTATATCCAGTTTAGTCTCTAGTTAGTTTAGTCCACGGGTGCCCAACCTGGGGGTCGGGCCCCTTCAAAGGGTCACCGGATCAATCTGAGGGGTCGTCACATGATTGATGGGAAAGAAGCAGAAACACAGCTGGGATTCACAGATTGGCTTCAGCTTCTGGACTTTTCTCTTTATTGACTCTTCAGGCACATTAATGCTGAGTGCTGATGAAGAGCACTCACTTCAGTCCACTGCAGCTTATTATTCTCACATTTTACAAGGATGCAGCAGCCTGTGATTCTCAGCCTCCGCAGGCTGATCCACTGATTGAACTCACATTTCGAGAGCGCTTCTCATCGCCGTGCTCACCGTTCAAAAGGCTCCACGCTCCACTGACGAAGACACGGCGAAAGGTGGCGTTCATTTGATAGTTTCACAGAGGAACGCCGCCTTACAAGATAACACCATTTATAGCAACAAGTGGTTGCATACGCTCGCGTTTAGCATTCATGGCTCTGCACCAAGCTGCTGCCTGCAGCGACACTGCTGAAGGAATCGAATCTCCTCTGGTGATACATGCAGAGCAGGGCCAGGGCAGCAGCTCTGTGCCACACCATCACTTTAACAGCCACGCTAATCTCAACAGATCCTGTTAGAGCAGGTGGAGGCTTGGCAGACTGCACGTATCAGCAGCTGGAGCAGAAATGGGAAGATTCAGAGGATGTAAGCATCTTAATGGAGGTCACTCCGCTTTCACTGAGCTGATCTGTGAGAAGCATCAGGCTGCTGTTGACCTCCGTGCAGCGGTGGGACGCCCGAGCTTTAATCCCGGCAGGCTCAGGGAGGACGATCAGCCGCAGCAGCCAGAGACAGAGCAAAGGTGGCGGTGCCAGTGTTTCACCAGCGGTGGCGCTGTGGGAGATTCTTCGCGACATCCAGAAAACGAAGCCTGCTGACATTCAGTCTTTTCCTTCTGTTTTCAGTTTCCTGCTGCACATAAAAGTTTGAAAAGGTTCAACTTTTTGCCGGTGAGGAGCCGAGCTGCAGCAGTCGTCCGTGTCCCCTTCAGGTCAGACGAGGATGTTAAAACTTTTAGGTTCCTGCCGCAGGATGTTTGTGCTCGCTGCAGAGGCCGCGACGCCGCGACGCCGCTCGCCTCGCGCTGGAATCTGACCTGACTGCAGATGACGAGCTGTCCGCCAGCGTCCATGATTAACATAAATTATGTCACACAGCGTCTTTGTCTGACTTCACACAATGAGTGTGTGCAAGTGTCCAAACACACACACACACACACACACACACACACACACACACTGCGTTTCAGAGCTGAAGGCACTGGACGATTCATTGGTTGAAGACATCAACACCTCTGTGAGCGATGACTCCATCACTGCTGCCATGTTTGCGACTCTCATGGTGGAAGATGTGAGTCGTTCTCTGCAGCTTCTCGTCTGGTCGTTTTGTTGATGAGAATTTAATTTCTTTATCGATTAAATGATCAATTCATCCAACAAAACAAGCAGCTGGACAGATTTTCTTCCCTCAATAGTAAGAAAGCAAACAAAAATGAGCGTGTTTGTGAAATGAAGCTGGCAGCTCAAACACAGACGACTGTGAGGCTGAGCGGGTTCATTTCTGTCTGTTTCACTGCTGCTCATAGCTGAACTGACTGTTCTGGGGTCAGATTTCAAGGACCCTGTGATGAGGTCAGAGATGAACCTGAAAATCCAAACACTGACTGAGACACGGTGATGATGATGAAGGTTCCAGGTACATGTGATGAATTGATGATGCAGGTGTACAAACAGCCGCAGTCTGCAGAATGGCAGCCGCTCCGGCAGCATTAGAAGCTCGCCGGCGGAACGCCGTCGGTAAAATTACACTATTTCCATGCTGTTCTTTTCATTCACGGGTCAACGAGTGTGTCTAACCGTGGGAGAGGAAACCGGGCTCGTGGACGTGAGTCATGCGAACAAACAGCTCCATAAATCTCCTAAAGAGAGTGATCTGCGTGTTCTGTTTGTGGATTGCTGCGCCTCCCTCCCTCCTCCCCGCTCGGCCTGCTCCCCTCTCAGGAGGAGGCCCGGCAGAGCGGAGGAGGTCCACCTGAACTCCTCTCGGCTCCCTTCAGTTTGCTCTGTTTGCTTTCAGCTCACAGCGTCCGTCACGTAACGTCGCTTCGGTTCCTACAGTCACGGTGAAACTTCATTTTCTTGATTTCTCCGTCCAATCAGCTTCAAACTGTGTTCATAAAGAGAAAACCACAGAAGAAGAAATGAGAATATTAGACATCAAATGCTGCTTTCATTAACTGTCAGGTGAATGTGTGTGTGTGTGGATTCGAGCCAGTTCATGGCAGTCTTCCGGTCTGGACTTTGACAGAATCATCGACGGCTTCATCTCCTCACGTTCTCTTTCCTTTTCTCTCGCTAACTTGACACAACCACTTCAATCTGAGCATTTACGAGGGGGGTCTGCACCAAAGCCCACCACTAGGAAGGGCTTTTAAACTCCTTTCTAATTCCTCCCTCTCCTCCCCGCTAACCACACTCCCTCCCATCTCTGTCCTCAGGGCAACACGCTGCATCACTGCTCTGTTTCTGGGCTATTTCAGGAACAGCAGCGTCATGTTACTGCGCTTTTATTCCCCAACAGCAGCCTTCAATAGGACACATGCTTTATTTGAGGCACACTGAGTATTTAATAGGACGGCGGGCGCAGTGGGCTGGTAATCTGGCCCTGCAGCACCGTGATCCAGCTCTGATCACGCTGATATGTGCAGCCGTCGTCTCCAGAGCGGCTCGGAGGGCCGCTGAGCACAGACACCACGTCAACAGCCTTTAACGCAGTTTGGAGTTTCATTTCACACCGATTAGCATAGAGCTGTGTTTTAAACAACACCCTCCACAACAAATAAGGAGAAATTCAGTCATAATTCAGCAAGTGTAAAACACGCGCACGCACACACACACACACAATAACAGAAACTCACAAATTCAATTCACTCTGTCATGACTAAGCGAGGTTTGCGGTGCTGAATACAGAAGAGATGTTAGCGCTGCCTCTCAGCCTCCAGAAGACCATCAGCAGAATACAGACACATTAATCACTTTTTCTAATGGAAACATTACATGCTGATGCTTCCAGTCCAGCAGCTTTACAGCGCTGCAGGTCACATACAATATTTACAATGTTTAGTATCCAAAGGTCCATTTTTAACAAGGCCGAGACCGACTGTGTCTTCAGACGGAGAGAATTTCTGAGGCGATTGAAAACCTGCAAATTAAATTCAAAGATGTGAGTCGACAGAAATTCACCCGCGGCTGCAAACGTTGATGCGCTTTAGTTAAAAATTTAGTTAAAAATCATCTGCTTCATACACGTACAGGACGAAGACAAAGCAGAGAAACTGGAGGGAAATGCTGGGATCACACACACTTTGTCCATCCATTGCTAGCTATAGCCTAGAGCTAACACGCTCTGGGTATAATGGCTGTTTGTGGTGACAGCCAAGCTAGCAGCTCTGCTGTTGGCATTAGCATGCTAACAGTTTCAGATTCATACAGCGGTGATGTTTCTTTGACGTTAGCCTGAGCTAACGTGACTTTTCAGTATCGTGTCAAAACGGTAACATTAGCTCGGAAGTGGATGAATGCTAACGTTAGCTCGAACAGTAACGTTAGCGAATGAGTTTAACACTTTGTGGACATCAAACATCGGACAGATTCAGGAGATTAAAACACACAAAGAACAAAGCAAAACCTCAAACATTATGACTGCAACAGGAGCGAACTCTGAGGTCAAGGTCGGTTTGTGCGTGGCCGGTTTGCAGCGTGTGTGTGCCTGAGTGTACTTTGACTGCGATGCTGCACAGAGTCTGTTTAAGTGAAGAAAATAAATGAGCAGCAGCAGGAAAACAGACAGTGGGTGAAGAGGGAGCTGAGGCAGACTGTAATCTGTACTAAATAAATTGCTTGTGTCTTTACCTGAATACTGAGATAGTCTGACACTCTGACTCTGTAAGTAGGTTGCTCTAAAACTGGTGGGCCCTCAAGGAAAACAGCTCCGCTCCCTGCTGGTCTCCGTCTGACGGAGGAAATGAAGGAGGTCCGCGGAGACCGTCGACGAGCGGCTGAACCTAATTGGCCGACTGGTAGTTTTATTATAGAAGCGAGAAAGCTCACGTGTGAACTGAGACACATCAGATAAACTGGGCCTTCAGCAGGACGCTTTCTTTTCCACCTGCTGTGGGAAAAGAGGCACACCTGGAAGGACGTCGGTCAGCGTGTCGTCCATAGAAATATTTCATTATCAGCACAAGCGTCCATCGTTGTCTGACGTGGAGCTCTGAGAGTCCTCAGAGAGCAATTAAAGCAAAGAGGGCTGAAACAGTCTGGAGGTCAAACACAAAGCTCAGAGCTTCAGGAGACTCACGGACGCGAATCTGTCGTGTCGGAGGCGTCGGCGGCGTTTCGTGGGTCGCCATGCTGTCGTGCTGCTGCATCATTAATCGCATCGGGGCGGCCACTGCTGCCACCTTGGCGGCGCCTCTGCTTTTAAGAGGAAGGAAATGCATCAGCATGTTTGTTAAATCTCCAGCAGACGATGATGGTGAGAAGAGATTCGTTGAGTCAGACACTCAGATTCATGTTTATTTACTCACGTTTCATATTCAAAGCAAATATTTTCCAGTTCGATTTGGTCTTAAAGGCTCTGCTGCTTGAAGAGCTCTCCACGGATCTGAGCGGCGATGAAGACTCTGCTGATAAACACCTACAGGATCATTAAAGCATCAACAGGAAGCACCGCAGGAGGAGGAGGAGCAGGAGCAGGAGCAGGAGTAAAGCTCTGAGGTCTGTGTGTACACCTGCATGAAAATGATTGGCTGTTACCAGCCAGGCCGCTCTGAATGAGCCAATCACTGTGGAGCACAGTGCAAACAGCTGAGGTCCAGCAGCCAATGGAAGCGTGGCCTCAGTTCCTGAACGCTTCGCTTCATTTACACGAAGGACTTAAACACAAACTCTCTGCGCGAGGAAGAAAATGTTTTTGTTGACCTATAAGCTGAAAAAAAAACCAACAGATTTATTTTAATAAAGTTCTTTTCCATTAGAGTCGACACAGAACGCAGGAAGCTGAACGGCGGCTGACGTACGGCTGATTTCTGTGTTTACAAGAAAACTCCACAGGAGACCTTTCAGAGATGAGTCACTGCGACCGAGCCAATCAGCCGTGAGTGTGAAATGAAGACCAGTTTGTGGAAAATACAAACCAGTTTTTTGGAGCTGAACGCAGTGAGATCTGTGAGGAGAGCTGCTCTCTGATCAGTCAGTGCCGAGCAGGAAGCACGAAGAAACACTCTGACACTCTGCCAGCTGTCCACAGGTTTGTCTTTACCCTGAATCTGTCCGTCCGTCCTCACTGAGCGAGGTCACATGACACTCGACGGCACGCCATGAGGTCCCCTCGGCCCGAGGAGCCGAAGATGAAGTGAGCGTCCACGGTGACGGCTGGTTACGAATCCCCTTATTCTCCTCATGAAGCCACAAGAGGAGTGAGGAGATTCTTCATCTGGCCCAGAATGAGACGTCATCTGAGGAAGAGGAGCAGTGTGGAGGAAGACCAGCAGGTGTGAGTGAAGCCGAACGTCCATCAGATGGACACAGCGGGACCATTAATTACCAGAAATATGAATCTCAAAGGGAACTGTATCATAAATGAAGTGGACTAAAAATACTTCTGAATTGTACTGAAGTACTGAAGTACTGAAGTACTGCACTTGAGTAAATGTACGAGCAGTTTGTTGATAACACAAACATCCACCATGACAGACAGAAGAAGCTTCACTGCGTTCGACTGCTCGCGACACTGAGGGTGAAGGAAAGCAATAAACACAGCCAGAGGGGAGGAAGTTAGCACACAGTCCTCCTCCTCCTCCTCCTCCTCCTCCTCCTCCTCCTCCTGCTGGGAGTGTATCCTCATGCAGCACTGCAGGATGAATGCAGTGTCCGATCTGTGGAAATGGATACCACTGCAGTCTGTTCTGTGACTGCTGCTTCTACAGCAGATCTACGGCCATTTTTATCAGGATGATTTAAGCGAACCTCAGAGGCCGTGAAGCTGCAAATGACTGAAGAGCCAAGAGAAAAGGAGGAAATGAGCAGGAGCCACAGGAGAAACAGGAGCCACAGGAGAAACAGGAGCCACAGGAGAAACAGGAGCCACAGGAGAAACAGGAGCCACATTCAGTCATCTGTCTTCATACGGACGCCTGAATGTGTTCGAGCGTTCGCTGCACTTCTACACAACAGAGGAGGGACGTTAGTTCACAGCTTTAACCACATCAGCCAGTCAATGAAGAAACCAGTCAGCCCCAAAGCACATTTCACAGAGACACTCAGACCCGTTACTGCAGTGAAAGTACTCATACCACGCAGTAAAAATACTCTGTGAGAGGTACAAGTCCTGCAGTGAAAATGTTAAAGTATGTAAGTGTAATGAGGAGAGTGTACTTCAAGATTAAAGTAAAAGTACTGCAGTGAAGTGTCTCCTGTGTCTGTGGAGGAATCGTTCCCTCTGTGCATTTCCTCAAACAGCAGCAGGGGTCTCACGTCTCCTGTCTCCTGTCTCCCATCTCCTGTCTCACGTCTCCAGTCTCCTGTCTCCTGTCTCCTGTCTCCTGCCTCGCGTCTCCTGTCTCCTGTCTCCTGCCTCACGTCTCCTGTCTCCTGTCTCACACACTGTTACAGCCTCTCGTCTCGTCTTTCTCTGCTCTTCACCTCCACCTCTGTCTCCTCCCTCTCTTGCCTCCATCTTTCCTCCGACACTTACAGCGAAACGTTCAGATGTTTTTCTGATGGCGACTCAACAGGAAGTGAGACGTGGCGATCAGCAGTAACACTGAATCAGAGCGTCAGCGTCGTGTTCGCTGAGGCTTCCTTCATCTCATCATAACAGTACTTTCAGCATTGAACACAGGAGCATTTTGTTGTCTTTGCTCTGACAGGACAGTTACACCTGTTTATCAGGTCAAACCAACTCTTTTCACAGCACGTTGAACATGAACCAAAGTGCTGTGCAGTAAACATGATGCAGATAAATGGAGGAGCAGATGGAAAACAACAAACACGGAGAGTAAGAGGTGAATGATGAAACCTTGAGTACACTCAGACGACGCGTGGGTCTTCGGTTTAGCCTTCAAAGCGTCTCCAGATGGGAACTGGAAACTGGAAATGTTAACCTGCTGCAGAGCTTTGGAGCCTATGAGGAGCAGCTGGTCTGAGGATCTGAGAGATCTGGATCTGCACTGAGGCGTCAGGATGTGTGAGGCTGTAAAAACAAAGCAGAGCAGCTTAAACTCGATGTTTCCGGCTTTGACGGATACTGACCTGCTGCTCGAGACGGTTCAGGAGGACAGAACGGTCAACTCCACCGAGGAGGAGCCTCGAGAGTCAGAACGGTACGTTGACCAGAGGGAGGAGACATCGTCAGCTGACCGCCGGGAGCTGGAAATCTGTCCTTCATGGTGGGGTTTTAGAAATCAAGCTGAGACCAGTGATGAACTCTGTCTGAAGCAGGACAGAACAGAGCCGCTATCTGGACCCAAGATAAGATAAGATAAGATAAGATAAGATAAGATAAGATAAGACTCTATTTATCCCACGCCGGGGAAATTCACCTGTTACAGCAGCAGAATAAAGAAAGTAGAAAAACAGAACAAATAGAACAAAAATTGACAATGAAAGATAGAAAATAAATTGATTATATGAACAAATGCTCTAAAATAACCAATGGCAGAAACTTGTCCAGCAGCTGCTGATTATTTCAGCGTGAAGCCGGACGCTGGAGCTGCTGCTTTCCCTCCTCTTTGTGGTTTTGTCTTGAGCTCAAACGAAGGGGAAAGCCTCGGTTAGACACCTGGAGAGGAGGGACGGCTCTCTGGAACGTGGCCTTTGAGCGAAGTCGTCTTAATTTGGAGGAACGTGTTCGCTGAGGCGGGTACAAACACATCAGCTGCCTCAAACACACACACTGTTTTTCATTGTAGATTTTGTGTTTCTTTGTAAATTACTGCCTTTTTTTCTCCTCTCCTGGGATTTTTCCCTTCCTGTCGCAGCTTCTTCCTCGCTCCGCTCTTATCCAGCAGATACGAATCGTGTGGGTGACGGATGCTCTTATTCCTTCTTCCAGTACTACAGATTTAGCTGATACGACGCCTTTAAACACAGCAACTTATCACACTGATAACACCACTCAGAGAGCAACAAGCTGCACTCTGAATGTACAAAGAGAGCATCAAAGTGATGGTGCTTCTCTTCTTCTGCTTTGTAGAAAACGTACAAAATGTCACCTTTAAACAGCTCTGAGATGTTTACTTGTCCTGAAGCGAAGGCGGCGTAAAGCCGGCCTTGATGTCTCCAGCCGGAGAGGAGAGAAAATTAAGCAGCGAGGAAGATGAAAAAGAACAAAGAAGAAGAAAGGAGCGTTGCTGTTTCGTACATTCATCCGCTCAGCTGGTCGTCAGAAGAGCAGCTTCAGTCTCTGCAAGCCACAAAATGTCCGCTTCGCTCCGATAACGACGGCGGTCAGTGCCGTCTGTGCCGATAGAGACGGAAGCTTTGGATTTATCGCTTCCGCACGCTGATCAATGAGCAGCCGAAGAAGAAGAAACCTGCAGAACACGCTGATTCACACACAGCTGACAGCATCAAGAAGACAAACACAGAAATCTTTTTCATGATCTGAACCAAAGCCAGCAGCCGCCAAGAGTGAGCCGATTCAAAGTGAAGCTGGAGGAGGTTCTGGATTTACCTGTCGACATGAGCACGTCACACCTGAGGATGAGGAGAACGTTCAGTGTTCTTCAGGTCTTCAGGTCGACGTCTTCCTGTGTCCACCGCTTCAGTCTATGAGCAAACACCTGCAGGACGCTCAGCAGCCTCAGCTGAGTTTACTGCCCCCCCCCCCCCGCCGGCCTGTCTCGGCCTGCCGCGCCGCCCTGAGCACCAATCACAGCTTCCTGCCTGAACCGCTCGAGCCGGCGCTGCGTTTGTGTGTCACATTCTGTCTTTCTAAGGTTTCATTGATCGGGGTTATTTTGAGGCGCTGCTCCCACTACACACACACACACACACACACACACACACACACCGCGGCAGAGGAAGTGTGTGTGTGTGTGTGTGTGTGTGTGTGTGTGTCAGCCTCACACACTCCATCAACGATGACCTCCCTGCAGCCATGATTCATGTGTGACGAGCAGCGGCTGACACAAGAGAAGCTGTTTGACGGTGTGTGTGTGTGTGTGTGAACGTGTGTGTGTGAACATGTGTGTGTGTGTGTGAACGTGTGTGTGTGAACATGTGTGTGTGTGTGTGTGAACGTGTGTGTGTGAACATGTGTGTGTGTGAACGTGTGTGTGTGAACATGTGTGTGTGTGAACGTGTTTGTGTGAACATGTGTGTGTGTGTGTGTGTGTGTGTGTGAACGTGTGTGTGTGTGAACATGTGTGTGTGTGTGTGTGTGAACGTGTGTGTGTGAACATGTGTGTGTGTGTGTGTGTGTGTGTGTGTGTGTGTGTGTGTGAACGTGTGTGTGTGAACATGTGTGTGTGTGTGTGAACGTGTGTGTGTGAACGTGTGTGTGTGTGTGTGTGTGTGTGTGTGTGTGTGAACGTGTGTGTGTGAACATGTGTGTGTGTGTGTGTGTGTGTGTGTGTGTGTGTGAACGTGTGTGTGTGAACATGTGTGTGTGTGTGTGTGTGTGTGTGTGAACATGTGTGTGTGTGTGTGTGTGTGAACGTGTGTGTGTGAACATGTGTGTGTGTGTGTGTGTGTGTGTGTGTGTGTGTGTGTGTGTGAACGTGTGTGTGTGAACATGTGTGTGTGTGTGTGTGTGTGTGTGTGTGTGTGTGTGAACGTGTGTGTGTGAACATGTGTGTGTGTGTGTGTGAACGTGTGTGTGTGAACGTGTGTGTGTGTGTGTGTGTGTGTGTGAACGTGTCTGTGTGAACATGTGTGTGTGTGTGTGTGTGAATATCTCCCACACTGCTTCACTTCCTGTGAAGCTACCTGTGTTCCTGCACCTCGACCTTCGGCGTGCGTCGCCTGGTCGTCAGCTCCGTCTGTGGATTCCACGTGTGATGTGCGATTCAGTGTTGGGGAATATTCCCCCCCCCCCCCCCCGTCGCCTCCTTCCTGTCTCGGTGCTATTTCCAACCTTTTAATCCCTCTGCCACCTCTCACTTCCTCCCTCCCAATTTCACAGTGTCAACAGCAGCCTGGCGTCGCTGCTGCGTGAACACAAAGGCAGAACACGCCGAACGAACGACCTGCAGAGAGTCGTAACCTGTTCATTACACGTCGGATTGAAAATAAATCTGTCCGCCTGATTTCCAGCCGTCTCAGATCAAAGCTGTGCTCGGGGCGAAGCTGTGGCCTGATGGTGGCGCTGCAGGTCAGAAGGTCGTCACTTTGAAAA
>NC_135092.1:22740000-22755000 GCF_051107435.1 Chaetodon auriga
GCAGCAATGCTCATTACAGCCAACAAACTGAAACGTTTGGTTTGAAGAATATTCTGATAATTTTGCTTTTCTTTCAAACATCAACAGCAGCTGGAATTAAACATGGAAAGTTTACGTTGAGGGTGGAGCGAGAGCAGAGGTTCCCAACGATTGTTTAACTTATGAACTTACCACATCATGGCTTCAACGGACGGACTGACGTCATCAAACTACATTAGTACTCAGAAACACTTTCTATGTACATGATTGAGTTCTGATTTGGCACTTGAAGTTACTTGAGGTGTCCCACAGGGATCGATTGCTGGACCCCTTTTATTTCCATTAATGTCACTGAATCATTTTGTTCATCAGATTTGTTGCTTCTTGCTGAAAATACTTTCAGGGTTGGTTTTAGGGTTTGATCCCCATCAATTAAACACAATTTCTTTCAAATTTTCCATCAATAATTTAAAATTTAAATCAATCTGAGATGGACAGTTTACTGTTTGGCTAACTGGAATCTAAAGGATTAATCCACCTGAGAGCCTGAGCAGAAGACTGGCATCCTCCAGGGTAGTTTGTGGAATATCTTCTCTACAAAGCTGAAATTTTGCCTCAATGTGATGCTTGAGGAAAGTGTCCAAAAACCAGAGAAACCCCATCAATCATCAGTCGTCACATTCGATTTTTACATCGACATTTTACATCTGGTCCAAAGATGAGGAGGAAGCAAAAACACTGAGAAACATCCATCGAACATCTACAGCAACACTCACTATGATCCAGGACTGTCCAACAGTCCGTCCTCTGGGGACAATCGACATCCACAACAAACTTCATGGAAATCCAACAGTTACAGCAGATTGATCATTTTAACCCACTTTAGATTTCAACCAACAGGTGCTGCAAAAGTTTATTTAGCTTAGCTTTTTATGTTTTATGTTCAATTCATTTTATTCATGGAATTAAATTTAAATTTTGACCTGCTGAGGTGCGAGAGGAAGGACTGAGGTCCCCATAACATAGATTTCTCCTTTGGGGACAACAAAAATCAACGATTTCAAGGGTTTCCTACCAAATGTTGGTCAAATGCAAAGTTTGCCCTGAAGGTGGTTTCGTCCTCTGGGACTGAACGGCGGTCTGGTTTGGACACTGTAAGCTCTTCTCCGGCCGCTGGCGGGGCACCAATAATCACTCTCCCACTTTCAAGTATGTAAGAAAGACAGTAAAGTAAGGCCACACCATAATCACAGAAACTGATCTCTCTTGTACTTCCAGCTGATGGAGGGCAGGAGGCGACGAGCCACTCGAGCCCTGAGCGGCCTTATAACAAACACCAGGCCTCTGATCCCGTTCCACGTCCCACAGCCTCTATGAAACATAAAAAATACCCCACAGAGTGGCCAGAGGTAAACACACACACACACACACACACACACACAGCAAAGAAAGGACATAATGACTTGAATGGTCTAAGAAACTGAATCACTGCTGAGCGCTCCATGAAGACTGTGATGACCCTCCAATTTAGAACAACAAAGATTTCACTTTGAATTTATGTGTTCGTTTGGAACAACGTTCGTTTCTGTTCTGTTGACGCTGAAAAACGTCTTTCAACTGATCGAACGTAACCTGATTGGACAGAAGTCGTAAACGTTTGAAGTTGAGCTGCTCTGACCGGCTGAGGGTCGGCGTCCTCAGTTTCCATCCCATCGTGAGCGAAACACGACGTCACGCCCAGAAACGAGTCGTCAAGTTTAAATATGGATCCCAGCGCTGATCTCCATCATCACAAGGCTGCTCAGCATCACGGCAACAGACGAGAACTGACAGCGAGAGATCAACGAGTCGTGGTGTGAAGACAACCTGAAGGACCTACAGGAGGCCATTTTCTACAGTGTGTGATGACGCATCAGACCGTGAGCGAACACCTCGTACGTTCATTCGCTGCAAACGGAAACACGAGCACGTCCAATGGCGGCGCTCTGTTAGCACGTCCAATGGCGGCGCTGCAGATGGCCTGCACCTTCCTCTGACTGTCTGCTGTTACGTCTTGGAAATGTAACCTTCAGAGTGCGTCCGTAACTCCTCCACCTCAGTGACGGCGTTGACGTTTTCTGTCACGTTTCAGCTCCGTCAGTCGAGTCGTGTTTAAACGTCGTCGTTAAGGATTCAGCAGCGATGCAGTTTCACACGTCGACGTTCAGCCGAGAAGATCTGAATCCGTCTTTTCTTTGCTGCCACACACACTGAGCGTCCACACACGGCCCACGCGCAGACACACACTCCCGACAAAGGACGAGCACACACACGCTCACACAACTATACACTAACAGTATGTGAAATTTACACTCTGCATCGATGGACTGGTTTCATTTCCACATCAAATGAAGTTTGTACAGAATGTCGACGACAAAATCAAGAGAAAGACCCGCAAAAAGCACACTGGTGTACAGCATGAGTGTTTGTGTCCGTGAGGGGACCCTGTATGCCCGCTAACGAGGTGAAAGGGGAGGGAGACGGTGTGTGTGTGTGTGTGTGTGTGTGTGTGTGTGTGTGTGTGTGTGTGTGTGCTCTGTATGTATGCAGTATAGATTTCTTGCCGCTCGAGAGTCCAGGGGAGTGATAAATTGAGCCGACAAACACTGTGGAAGGATCAGCTCCATCTGTCCGGCCTATAAGCCGGCCGTCTCTCTCTCGCGCCGCCGATTTTAAGACGTGTTGTCCGAGCGTGTGTGTGTCTTTCATTGGTGTGTGTGTGGTTTTGTGCTCGAGCCAGAGTCCCTGTGTTTTCAGACCAGCTGTCTCAGATCCAGAAAAGCTGGAGGGAGTGAGTCAGAGCCGGAGCTGGACAGAAAGCACACAAACCCTCCAGACACGGAGCTCTGGAAATGAAGTCACTGTGATCCAAAATCCCAAGAGCCTCTCTGTCTCTGCCTTTGTTGTTTCCCGCCCTCTCCCTCGCAGCACGCTCAGTCCAGCTTCCTCCTCTTCTTCTTCCTCCATTCTGCTCCTTCATCGTCTGTTTGTGCCAGAGAGAGACGGCTGATCTGAACGTCCTCACTTTCCCTCGTCCAGCGGCCGTCGTCGATGTTCGGACGTCCGCTGGACGTCGAGTCACGTGACTGTCTCCGGGTCCTCTGCGTGTGTGTGTGAGTGTGCGTGTGTGTACAGTATGCATGTGAGAGCTGGTGTTTATGAGAGGAGCAGTAGAAACGTGGGCAGGACGGACACACACACCGTCACTGAGAGGTGGTGCAGGAGTGGAGCTGACCGCCGGCTGCAGCTCTTCGGCTCGGCAGAGTCCTGAGAGTCTATCGACCCCTGAGCCAGCAGAGCCTGGAGGGAGGCGGGGGAGGGAGGGGGCGGAGGAGGGGGGTGGAGGAGGGAGGGAGCAGCAATGGAGGGGAGGAGAGGCGAGGGATGGAGGGGAGGGAGAAGGCAAACGCATTAGTTGAACAGAAATACAAGACGTTTGTGCTGTCGTTCAGCCTGAACGTATAAAAATAACCCAGCAAACATTTGACGCCGATATTTACAGGTATTTTACACAACACGTGAACATAGCACGAAATGAGACCTGACAGAGGTGCGATCAAGTCGTTATGCTGAAAGTCTAATGCAACCTACTTTCACACAAACACGCCGAGCAGGTCATTATTTTTAATGAAAAGCGGCTTCAGAGGCAAACTGACGCTCTGCTCTCAGCAAATGGAGGCTGTGAAGTCAGTTCATCTGTGAGGGTCATGTGACTGCGAGCCTTCGACGAGGAGACGGCGTTCACTTCGGCCTGATTTCGTTCCCATAAATGGTCTCCGCGTGGTCTTCATGGTGGCGATTAGGGAGAAGGAGGACATCGATTGAGCCTCCTGCAGCGAACACACATGGTTTCCAGTGGATTTCAAACACGAACACAGGAAGCCGTCAAAGGTTTCACTGTTGTCTGTGCTCTCTGTTTGGGAGGCGTCTCCTCCGTTACCAACACGGACATCAGTGGCGCCTGGTGGAAAGTGGTGGTCAGGGTTCCTGCGTGGTGATGTGTCGTCACACCAACGTCCCTGCGCTGTGTCCTTCGGCTCTCGCAGCCTTCACGTGTGGCGTCAGAGACGTTTCCGGTGTTTTAATGATGATCTCGTGCTGCGATGCTGAGAGGAGGCTCTTTACTGCTGTCGATGAAGTTCTTTGTCTATTAAACCTTCTGACGTGGAGCTGCAGGCCTGACGCCTGCTTCCCTGCACGTTAAGTCCCAGACACAGTTTTCTCTGCTGGTCAGGCACTAATGAGAAATCCCGTTCAGCAGCTGTTTGCATGTGTTTCCAATCCATCACTTCATTTTCTGTGCGTCCAAACACAAAGAAACACTCAACGTGCTCGAGGCCAAAGCTTCGTCCGCTCCTTCCTCCATGTTCAAACCTCCACGTGCTTTTAGTTAATGACGAGAAACAAAATTTGGATGTTTGGTGAAAGTTTAGTTGCTGCTGTTTTTTTAAAATCTCTTTTTGAGAGATTCTCTTAATAAAACTGTGATTGTTAAAAAACGACAGCAGTGTTAAAATTTCAGTGTGTTTCAATAAAGTTTAACGACGTTCGACTGCGAGGAGTTTTTACCTGAACACCTTCCAAACGTCACCGTCCATCAAATGTTTGCTGGGAAAACTAAAAGAGGAAGGATGGCAGGAAGCGTGTGTGTGTGTGTGTGTGTGTGTGTGTGTGTGTGTGTGTGTGTGTGTGTGTGATGTTCTGAATACAGGCAGCTCACTTCCATCGTTCTCTTTTTAACTGTCAAACACTCGCCGTGTGTAATCAAAGCTGCTCACCTCCTCGCACTCAAACTCATCAGAGGAGACGCACTTCTGACCTCCGTCCTGTAAGACAAGAACTCGTTAGCCGAGGAATCAGACACACACAGTCAGCTGCAGATGTCCGCCGCCGTCCGCCCACTCGCAGTCCGGACGAGTAACTCGTTAAAGAAAATCTCTCCGTTTAGTTACAGCATGTTGTTTTCTAACCGATCAGCTGTTCACAAACACGTGATTGGCTGAACGTGTAAAACATCATCAGCTACGACCAACTTCTGTCCACATTTACCCAGCATGCTTTGGGAGCTGAACACTGTAATGATAACAAAGCTTATTTGCTGCTGAGCTGAATCTTAAAGTCGTTTTTACACGACAGCAAACTGCAGTTTGTGGAGTCTCAGATAAAATCCTATAAAAAGTCTTCACGATGTTCCGTGTGTCACATCTGGGACGGACATGAAAGTCTCCTGATGCACATCTTTTCCTCCCAGGGTGCACTGCAGTAAGAAACGTCCAATCACAGAGCATCAAACTGAGCTAAAGTGGAGAAAACACAAAGCAGCTTTGATGAATTTGTTCAGATTTTGGATGAATTCAGGAGCTGATGAAGCTCCAGCTGTGACGTCTGCAGACCCTCAGTCATCCAGGTCACAGTTCCCCAGAGACGGTCCAACGGAGGACGGCTGGAGACTAATCCCTGTGTCTGCAGCCCAGCAGTGAGGACACACAGGCTTCCAGAACCATTAAACGAACACACGGCCGAACGCCGGAGGAGCAGCTCCTCAGCGGTTCACCTCCACCTGGAAGATGAGGGACTCTTATTGGAGGACAACAGTGGACATATTCTGGACAGAGAGGACAGATGGTTTGAAAGAGGAGTGAAGGAGGATATTTAAGCAGAGAAACCATCTGTCAACAGAGGAGGAGGTCTACAACACCACTTCTCCTCCACCTGCACCTGTCTGCTCATCCCTTCACTGCACATTTAAGCTTCACATTTGGCCTCATGTGACGACGCCAACCTCTGCGGCTGAGCTCAGGCGACTCCAGCAACGGCGGCGACAGCAGGAGCACCGACGGAGCGGCTGCTTCCAACCACCTGGATCGAAGCCCACCTCGGACCCCCCGACACTCAGTCAGACCTGAAGAAGGTGAAATCTTTTCAAGGATCCACAACCAAGTCCAGCTGCCCCCCATTCAACCCTGCTCTGATTGACACCTCTGACTGGCGTCGTCTCTCAGCAGCAGCAGCTGAGGCTCATGGGTATTATGCTATTTCGAGCGTTCCGTCAGACTGACAGAAAAACGAAGTGGGAAGAATTAAAACTGACGGCTGTAACATAAATCTATACCATCCATCCAGGAGTCCTGCGTGCGTCTATTCTGAGAAGCATCATTAGACGAGGACACGCAGCAGCTTGTCACTCTGAGGACGGTCTGTCGTCTCAGTCTCGTGTCCCAAAGGACGAGAAACGTCTCAGAAGGACCTGCGAGCTTCGCCGTCACTGAAATGCAGAGCAATAATGTCACACAGCATCATCTATCTGCATCCTCCATCAGCCTCTTTGTCAGCGCCTCATTAGCATATCTCGTCCCAGTACCTGGGTGGGAGAGCCAATCAGATCTTATCGGTCGGCGGAGCGAAGAACGCCGCATCATTATCATCTCCTCTGAAATATACCTCCACAAATCTGCATCCGTGAGCACGAACACCTGCGTGTTACAGCGATCGTTGAACCAGGTGTGTGACGTATTATCACTCTGACTGTTACTGCAGCGACCTCCCGACTCCGACGCCTCTGCAGGTCTGCTTCCTGTAAACTGACTGCTCAGCACGGCTCAGAAAAGCGATAGCTGCATTCATGTGCTTTGGGAAAATGGTACAATTGAGGAAGGAGATTCACAGCAGAGGCGATACCCAGCGTCCAGAGGGACGCCGCGTCTCTCAGTCCTCATATCTCTGTCCTCATCTGTTTCCTGTCTGTCTCCTTTCAGATGTAACTCCATCCCTGCTGCTGTGGGAGCGTCACATTAACTGCACACACACACACACACACACACACACACACTCCAGGTATTTAGAAAGGGCTGCTGAGAGGCAGAGGCCTGCAGGTGCAGCCGCTCCGCCTGGTGGAGCTGATGGAGGCTGCCGGGTGAATTCAGGGTGGAGGTTAAACTGTGAGCAGCAGCAGCCGTTAAACACAGTCATCTAACTCAATGTTCACAAAGTGGGTCGCAGACCATTTATCTCAGGTTGTTCTTCACACTGCTGCTGCAGCTAAAGGTTTGTTTCCCACCAGCTGCCAGCTGTGAGCCTCGCTCTTCGTCTTTCTCTTTAGTTTGCTCCTCCTCCTCCTCCTCCTCCTCCTCTCTGCTGGACCATCTCTCTCTCTCTCCAGGGACCTTCTCTCCTTGCTGCTGGGGTTTCATCCAGATGTTTGGATCTGGATCACCTTCCTCCAGGAGGTTCAGCCTCACCTCTTCTCCCCTGGTTTGTCCTCTTGTCTGTCCTTCTGTCTCTCTGTGTGAACTCAGTGTTTGTGTGGGCTGTCCTCCTTCCAGGTCTCCCTGGTTGAGAGGAGGTCTTCAGCTGCGTTTAGCCTCCTGCAGGAGGGCAGGGCAGCTCGCCGAGTGAGTCAAACATTGATCGTTCTCACAGCTCACAGACATGATTCATGTTTTTAGATTCAGTGTAGGTTACACTCCCTGAGGGTATGTCTCTGATGTCCATCGTGGATAAACGTCCAAAAATCTTCCTTCAAGTCACAGAAAAAAAGATGCTCCTTATTTTTAGGTTTTCTTCAGTATCACAGTCGTCTGTACATCCACGCGTACAAACAGGAGCTAACAGCTAACTCACCTCACCTGCACTCCTCTCTGAGCAACATCTGCACCGCTCAGCCGTGTCAGCTGGACGGACGACAGCCGAATCTCCAAAAACCCTGCTGTGAATCGAGGCAGCCACTGGCACCAGACGCCGTCCCTGTGCTACCAGGATGTCCGCAGGCCCGACATGAAGGGAAGCGCCATCGACCCGCGGCCATGGCTGCGTTTGGAGGAGCATCACAATGAGCCAACAGCAGAGACGAGCTGAGGGAGGGGAGGAGGGAGGCTGCAGCTCCAGCTCGGCTCAGCACAGCAAAAATGAGGAGCTGCCAGACAGAAACGCCATTAAAACACGGGTCAGGTCCCACGAGGACGAACTAAAGTGAGCCGGCCTCACTGTTAACGCCATCGACGAACACCGTGACAAACAGCAGTCACCGAGTGAATCTCATACAAACACATCGACGTGTGTTAACGTCACTGAATTCATCTAAAACTGACCCAGAATCTGAGAACTGAGTTAACTGCAGAGTTTCAGCCTCGATGATTGGATGCGGCCGAAATGCACCCTGGGAGTTGTAGTTCACTTGTACTTGATTTTTTTCTGAACACAGGTTGCTCATCAAAGATACTTCCTGATTGTTGATATTTGTGCAGGTGATTCATCTGATCGTGGCTGAAGAGTGAAGTTGCTCATGAGACCTTCACATACGCAGCAGCTACAGTAAACCCAAACCTGGACTCCAGAGACAGGGACGACGCACTAAACTACCTCCTATTTCCAGATCCAGGTGCGCCCTGAACACCTGTACAGTCACCTGGTATAGTGATTTGAAGTGATGTTTATAACTGTGGTTGGTGTATTCTTGAACTTTGAGCCAGGCTAGCCCTCTGTTTCATCTTATGCTAAGCTAGGCTAACCACCTGCTCCAGCTCCGTCCACAGTCTATAGTCTGCCTTCATACAGTTTCATAACTTAGATTTAGATTTTTTATAATCCTTCATCTTATGTTTTATCTTTAGACTTTATCATGAATATGAATCACTTGAGTAACTTTGCAAAATGTAAATGAGTTAAAGATGAAGCAGCTGAGTAAAATCTCTCTACATCCAGTCACATTTCAGGTGGAGGTTTTTGATAATTCAAGCTTTAAATCTCGTACATAATGACAGAAACGAAGCTCGGCCTTGACCTCCTCCCTCTTCATAATGGATGATCCACTTTGCCTGGATGCAGACGGATGACGCTAACGTGTGTGAAGAAGAGCAAACCACATGAATCTGCTGGACTCAGAGCTCCTCAGTCTGCACGTTCCTCGTCTTCAGCACAGCTAATAAAACCTGCCGTGCTGCTTCCTCGTGGAGCTCATGCAGAGAACTCACCTGCAGGTTGGCACAGGTGGAGAACATACAAGCACTGTCCATGGGTTTGATTGCATTGCCGTGTAGAGAGGGGGCGGGTTTGGAGACGATCGGCGGCTGGGCGGGCGGTAAGAAGGTGGACGACGGCTCGGTTACCAGAAGAGTTCCTCCCTCTGAGCCGTAACCGAAGGACTGGATGGCGTTTTCTGTGGCGGGCGATAAAGACAGAAGCCGAGCAGACGGTAAACACCAGAAATATGCAAAGAGAGAGCAGCAGAGGGGGATGCTTATCAATATTAGAGCCTCTTTACACCCACTATTATCCAAATTACACTGTGACAACAAAATTGTTGTTTGCTCACCAAGCCACAGTCACTCATTTCACTTCCTGTCTTAATATTCACTGGGTGTGTAATCTGTATCTGAATCACTTCATGACATTCATCCCACAGAGCACAGGCCTCCCAGGAGCTGCTCTCATCACTTCCTGCGTTTTCTTCTCTACTCCCATCGCTGGTTTTCACGTGAAGTTCAGCTGCTCACAAACAGAAGAGTTCTAAGCACACGGCTGAATCGATCAGTACAAAAGAAGGAGTCTTTAAAAGCCTCGATAGGTGAATGAACGCAGTGTGTTTCATTCAGACTGGAGCTGCTGTGTGTGATGGAGGAGGTGAAGGTGAACGTTCAGCCGCTCTGAAGTGTCTCTGATAAAGACAACAAACACCAGGGTGTGTGTGTGTGGGGGGGGGGGGGGGGGTCAGGCTGGTTTCAAGAGTCTGTGAAAAACATTATTGACAAAAATGTGAAGCTCTCTCGGCCATCATCGCACGTGGACTTCAGAGACGGCCCCTCACTCAGGAGGAGGAGCCAGGCTTCAGCATCATCATGAGGTGAACGCTCCACACGCAGCTTCACCTGCCCTGTCTCTGAATAAAGACAACACATTGACAGCTGAAAGAGACGACGGGACAACAAACTAACCGAGCTTTAAGCTAAGGCGCTCGACAAAAACCCGTCAGGTCGTCTGTACGTAGCTCAGTCCACTCAGGTGTGCTCGGTGAATGATCGATGAACACCGTCCTCCGACTCAAACCACCCAACACGAGGCGAAGGCTGCTCCTCTTCCTCTGTGGAGAGCTTCAGATGGAACAGCACAGACCGATGGCGCCCGTGCAGACCACGCTGGTCCTCCACGTCTGCGTCACGTTTGGCATCGCCAAAGCGTGGAAACACTTTCTCAGTCCGCGGTCGAGTTAGCATCGATAAATAAACGTCCGCTTACATTTAAATCAGGATCAATGATCAGATCACAGTAACGTCTAACACGTGACAGAGTGAAGCTTCCAGCCTGCTGCATGTCGGCCTGCTTCTTCTGCCACGGGCACATTTCATCGACATGCATGTACATGTAGAGGAGGAGGAGGAGGAGGAGGAGGTGCACAGGTGAGATTTGGGTCACTGTTATTTAAAGACTATCTGGGGACCTTCCTCCTCCTCCTGACCTCTCTTCTCTCCCTCGCTCACACTTTCTTTTCTTCTACCTAAACACACTGAACACACACATAACACACACTGTGTCTGCTGTACTGCTCAGGACCTTCCTGCCTCTTATCATCTTTGACTTGGTCTAAATTTGGTCCTCACAGGTGTGGAGATAAGACACAAAGTGAGGACTCACTGAGGCAGGTGTTGTGTGTGAAGTCCCGGTGGAAAGCCTCACACTCTGGCTCCTGATTGGCTGTGCCCCTGCAGGTACACCACAGGCTGATGGTGATGTTAGAAGGACTGCTGTCGCTGTAGTTAGGCGTTACATCCGAGCCTGAGGAGGAGAGAGGGGGAGAGGGGGAGAGGGGGAGAGAGGGGGGAGGGCAGCAGTCAGTGTTGGGGAGGAATAAGAATTAGGATGGAGATTATCCAGGAAGAAAGGTAAAGAGGATTTCTGTAAATTGGGAATTGAATCAGTCAGTGATTTCCAGCGAGGACGTGAGTCACACACGCCGCTGACAGAAGAACAGCTTCTACTGTAAACGCTCAAAGGAACGACGGCGTAGAAGAAGCTCGACCTGCTGGAAACACCACAACCACTCCAGTCAGCTTCATTGATCCAGTCACTGTTCTCTGAACCTCCTCCTGGCACCGATCGTCCAATCATAGCTTAGCAACTGTAGCTAGGCACAGCAGTCAGTAGTGCTGCCAGATTAGGTGGTTTTCCACCAAACTGGGCCACTTTCATTTGACTGGTTTCAGTGGTGTGTGACGATGAGGGCTACATCTTTTTCTGATGCAGTGAATCAATCAGTTACTGTGAGTGACAGCACGCAGACACACACCACGCGTCCAATCACAAGCAGTCGAAGCCTGACGTGGCCTGTTTCAAATAAAGGCCTGACCCTCTGCCGCTCGGCCAACAGCTTAATGAATAAATAAGAGCTGATTATCGAACGCACCGATGAGGCCGACGTAGGACATGAGGCAGCCGTGGTAGTTGTCGTGGGGGCAGCTGGTGACGGTGTGAGACGTCATCTGGCAGTTCATGTGGAAATCTGCGAGTCGAGACCTGCAGCAACACGACAGAAACACACCTGTTAGCATCCAATGCTAAACATGCATACGTATACATACATATATGACAGAGAGAGAATAAGCTTCTCTTTTCAGTCCCCAAAACGTTTGATTTTGATATTTCATTTCATGTATTTCCTCATGTCTTCTTCTCCTGCTACACCACGTATGGCTGCATAAAGTCCTCCTGAAATGTGATAAAAAAAAGATCTAAAACAGATCAAACAGATGCACACAAACGGTCCTGAAAGCTGACAATCCTTGTGGAGAGAGCGGCTGATTCATACAGTAGTTTGGGAGATTATCTCTGTGCTTCCAGGATGCGTGTCCTGCAGGATCCGCCACATCATGCATATGTTAATGCAGAGAAACTGTCACAGGCAATAACTGTACAGCCACTGAGCCTAATCTACTGCCTGTCCTACTTCTGTGTCTCACCATCCTCTCTCTTTGTCTCCTCTTTCACTCCTGAGCCTCCCTGCTGCCTCTCCTCTTCCTCACGACTCTTCCTCTCGTCCTGATGAACGTTACGATGCAGAGATGGAGGCAGAAGAGCAGGGGAGGAAGAGCGAAGGATGTCGTATGGTCGGATCAGCGGGGTGACGAGAACGTGTGATCCTGTCGCTATTTGATACCACACGATAGAGGCAGTCCGACTGTGTGAGCGCACGTGTGTGTGTGAGCGTGCGTGTGTGTGTGTGTGTGTGTGTGTGTGTGTGTGCCTGTGTGTGTGTGCATGAGTGCTTAACACGTTCACACTCTCACACACACGGAAGTGTTTGTGTTTGCCTGTCTGTCGGCTGCAGAGGATGATATGGTTTGACAGGTCTGAGTGCTGTGCATTTGACTTTCACACAGAGGTCAGTGTGTGTTTCTGTGTGTGTGTGTGTGTGTGTGTGTGTGTGTGTTGGCCTGTTTAAGTAATCCTGTCAACGATGTCAGCTTTAGACAAAAGACACAAACATGATCCACACTGACAAACACACACTTTCCTGTGACTGTTTCTTTACATGACAAACACACACGCACACACACACACACACACACACACACACACACACACACACACACACACACGCGCGCGCGCGCTGTGACACCGTCATCCTTGGCCTGTCAGGGCAGATTGCAGTGTGAGGGACTGACTCAGATGGCTGAAGAGACGGCCGCCGTGGCGTCGTGTTTGTGTTTGTTATGTCAAAGACACATGAGGACGGCGTCCTCACACACATGAGACGAGGATGTCTTCTAAAGACAATCCCGCCGTGTTTGCATCCATCAGCCCGTCGTTCAATGGTGGTTTGACTCAGTTCTGCTGTAACTCGTCAGCTCTCCGGCTCAGGCGGCGCCTCGTTAGCTGCCGTTGGAGCCGCTTCAGCGTGTTAGCGCTCAGCTTTCTGCTGCTGTGCTGCGTTTGTGTGCTGTGAGCTCGATAAGTGAGTCGCCCGCCTGCTAGTAACACATTCATGACTTCTGAAACCCGCCAAGTGACACATGAAAGAGGAGCCACAGTGTTTCCCACCTGAGTGTGTGTTTCCAGGTGTTCTGCTGCAGGTGTGATGAAGCTGCATAGAGTCTTCAGCGTCTGATAAATGACCTCAGTCTGTGCTGCTTTATTATTTATGGTGAATGTCTTCGTATCAGACCGCAGAGCTGTTACTTAAAGCTCCTTCACACTCTTTTCAAACCTCGAGCAGCCTGACATTCACCGCTGACTCTGCTTTTATCTCCTTTACGACACTTCCACAAAATCTGGATGAATTATTCAACTCTTTCAAGTGAAGCTCGTCGCTCCGATGAAAACCAGAAATCAAATGTCCTCCTTTGGCTAAACGATCGCACTCCATCCCTGAAACCACACTTTGAACTGCGGTTATTCACGACCAGAGGTCAGTAAAAGGGTCTTCTTTCAGGTGATCAGCTCTGTTCTTTCACGGACCAATCAGAGCAGATCTTCAGCCTGGCGACGATTGGACTGAGAAATCATTTCCTCGTTTGATTTGGAAGATAAAAATATTCCTTCAAACTATTAACGTCTCACATGAAATCTTCTGTGTGTGTTTTAGTTTGTAAACCAGGTATCCCCCAAAATTTGACAGATTTCTTATGTTATGAGAAGGCACGCGCCAGGACGCCAGGACGCCAGGACGCCAGGACGACGACGCACACGCTCAACAAACGTGCAAAAACAAACTGTGGTCGTGTGCCGTGTTTGTTTGCTGCTCCAGCGTCCGCCGACTGTCGGCCATGTTTCTGTTCTAAGCACGCGGCATCCAGCCAGCGATGCTCCCGCTAAGCTTGCTCTCATTGGCTGTTGCAGATTTCTGCCAAATCTTCCATCACTGTTCTTTTTCACACTCTGGATTTCACATCGTAAGAATCAAACATGTTTGACATAAAAGGATTAAGATTGTGTCTGCAAACCGATCACACGACACGATCATCAGGGCAAATAATCGTTCAGACCAGCTTCCAATCAGGGACGCCCCCGCAATTGTCAGGGGGGCCAATCAGATCCAAGAGCTGCTCATCCATCCTGCGGTGTGGGATGAACCCTGCAGCTATCATATGCATACATTCATGTCCTCCATGTGTTCACACTTGCTCTGCACTCTAAACTTCTGCTTTAGGGAGATCATCCCAGACTCATGTCTTATTCAAATATGTTTACTTTTTCATGTACTTTGGTCCAAAGTCGTCTTCTTACTGCAGCCTGGAATCTAATTCAGAGGAAAAATCCTGGGTCAGGGAGAGTACAGTACACTTTCGCACTCGCTTGATGATTAGTGGAGATGAATGTTTAACGAGCCCTGTGGGGAACGAGGAGGCTCAGGCTCGGTTTCAGAGGAGATCTCAGCTCGGCTCTCCGGACGCCTCCAGCTCTGCGTCTCTGACCTCCGTTTGTCACCGGTCAATTAAAGTGCATCGTTTAATGATCAATTAGCGTCTCGTGTTTTCATTAGCGCTAATATTAGCTGTCCTATCAGCCTCTGTCACCAAAAGTCCCATTAGCAGTCTGCTGAATTAGCCGTTAGCGGCTCCTGTTAGCAGCGTGTTCGTGGATGTACAGACAACCGGATCAGTGTGACACTGAAGACGAAGATCTCAACACCTTCATGATCAACATTGGTCAAATAGCACACATGTTAATTTGATCTGAATAATAATATCAGTTTTCCAATAACTTCCATGTCATGTGACCCACCTGTAGGTCACATGACAAAGCTCTTTTCCTTCATTCTGGTCTTCTCTCTGCGTCCTTTTGTCCTCTTCTGTTCCGTGTCTTTGTCCGTCCTCAAGCTAGTAAATCAAAGGTAAAATCGTCTTCAGTTGGTCACATGACGCGTGTTCGCCAAAAACGTCCAGGGAAACCCTTCTTCCCGCCTTGACCCCGCCCTCTCCTGTCGAGGCTGCACCGGCAACAGAATGTGCATGTGCCTGATTGGTCAGCAGGAACATGATGAGCACGAGTGGT
>NC_135092.1:22760000-22780000 GCF_051107435.1 Chaetodon auriga
CAAGACTCAAGACTTCATTTTCAACTTTCTGTTTTCAGCACCGAACTTTCAGGACGTCTACTGTCCTTCAAACAGTTTGTGAAGTCCGGACAGGAGATGTCTCACGGGGGGAGGTGAGATGATTTAAATACTAGCGGAGCATCCCTGTGATTTTAATCCCGTCCAGATCAGACAGACAGTCACTTTTACAGATCGCACGCTGCAAACGTACTTTCATCTTTCACATCCTGTCAGATTTCCAGTGAAACTCACCTCAGGCAATAAATCTCATGTGAATCCACATCCGCGGTAATTATTATTAACTTTGCAAGATGAGCTCAAGTGGTCTACTGCTGCTCCGCCAGACATCTTTCTACAAACAGTCCGCAGTGATGACCTTCATCACACAGATCTTTGGACTCATTCCCAGTCAGCGACCGTCACTTTCAGCTGAAATGACGACTGTCAAATACTAGCAGCAGTAGCTAGCTAGCTAATGTCATGTTACTGACAAGATGCCATGCTAACACGCTGAAGCTAATGCTAACACGTTGTCCTCACCAGAAGACATGGAGGTAAAGACCCGGCTTTGACCTCATGCTGCAGTGAAGAGACAGGAGGTCTTCTCCAGACTCAAAGCTGCTTCCTGAGTACTGAACCTGTTTGAGTTTGCAGTGTTTGAGGCTTTTGTGTAGACGTACTCTTGTAGTTTGGATCCTTTGCACCATCTTATAAATGAGACATCTGACCAAGATCATATCTAATGTGACCTCTAGCCTCATATAATAGGGTAGTTAGCAAATGATGCACTAACTCTTGGATTTGGAAGTCAAGTAACTCTTGTTTACGAGCTGGTTACCTGGGTGTGCTAACGTTAGCGGCTCACATTAGAGCTGACACTAAAAGACACATCACACTTCACATCATCTCCATGAATATCACTTCAACACGTGGAGAAACACCTGAACACCTGCTGAGGTTACTTCTGCTGGCTGAACAGGGCAGAGCTTTAGCAAACCCACGTTCACTTTGGTGACTCCAGTGTTCAGCAGATCGAAATGACGACCAAACCAGCCAATAAGACGGACGTCTGCCGTTACTTCAGGTGGTTTCTAACAGTCTGAATCATGATGTTCAAACGCAGCAGCGAGTGTTTTGAAGTCCTGGTTGACTGAAGGTCTCTGAGTTCGATCACACTCAGTCTGTTAACGCTCGGCTCGGCGATGATGAATGACGTCTTGTTCTCGTTGAACTGTGCAAACAGCACATCGACCTTTTGTACATGAACACGGTGAAAGACGACCTGCAGCTTTAGAAACCAGAGCACGATGATGATTCCAGTCGAGTCAACTTTGTCATGTAAGTTCTCTGGTGTGGCATCTCATCACTGCCCCCCTGAGGCTGGAGGCCACAGACCACCCTGCCTTACCTCCAATAACATCATACCTGAAGCACGGACTACACATCTGGCCTTCTGTGCTGGTTTGTCTGCAGTGATTAAAACTAACTATTGTTGATATCACACTTTCATTTTGCTGTGGGACGACCTCTCACACATACTGTTACATACAACTATTCAATTTGTTCTCGACGCACTAACAAATAAACAGACTGAGATAATTGTGGGTCAAACGCAAAATCAGATTCTCTCACATGCTGTGTTACACTAAATTACTTTCAGTAATTTATGAGCAACAATTTTCATTCCAGCAGAGCTGAGAACGGGAGCAGTTATCAATCAGCAGCAGAGAAAACATCTCTGATAATTAAAGGACTGCAGCAGAAATACATCTAAAGCAATCAGCAACACTTTCACCGTATCCTGTAGCTCCACGCTCCTGTCAGGAAAACAATCAAGTCAATGTTTGTTCTGCAGCTTCTGGATTTCACAGCAGCAGAAACGCTGACAATCATCAGGCATGTGCGGATCGACACGAGCAGTTCGAAGCTGTGCCGGTTCTGAAACGTTGACCTTTCTTTCATCACACCTTCATGTCTCAGTGGATGAAAACAACATATAACACCACCGACACGCCGACGCATCACCGTTATGTCACCGAGCGGCAGCTGAACCTTGAACGCTGTGATGCAATGTATGTACGTTAGTCCTCAAAAGATTTCACTCGAAACAAACAAAACAAACACATACAAGCAATATAAATGTTGTTTTCTCCATTTAAGTACATTTACATCATCGAGCAAATCCACTGTGCTTTTCCTTAATTATGGTAGCATCTCAATAAAGCCACAGAGAGTGTTGCTGAATTAATTAGAGGCCTGATAACTCAACTTATCACTGAGAGCTCACTGTGCTGTGTAACTCCAGAGAGCAGAGGAGGACCTTCAGACTGATGATCTTTGACAGCGACGACGCACACGTGAAGCTTCAGCCGCCTCGTGACTTCACGAGCACCGCCCTGCCTCCACCAGAGGTCAGATGCTTTTTTCAGAGCGCGCTGGATGTTTGCTGGTATTCTCACAGAACAGTTGTTTTAATATGGATGTTTAGCGTCGAGGCTTCGGCCTTGTTTCTCCCATACAACAGCTTACACTTAAAGCTCCCTTGTGGAGTTCTCATGTAAACAAACAGTCTGCTCACACTCAGCGCTTCACACAAACAGACGCCGGCATCCTTGAGCTCTGATGAATGTGCTGAATGATTTTCCTTCCTCACAAGACATTTGCAAAGCTGATTTTCTAAAACATGTTTTGAAACCTGCATCATTTCCAGTCCACTTCCTTCAGTCCTTCATCAAATCAATCACTTTCCATCATTTATCTGTTTGAACAAAACGTAATGAATCAGGGCAGCTGTAGATACTGAACTCTGAATTCATATGTACGTCGCTTTGGATGAAAGCATCTGCAAATGACTAACTGTGATTGTAAAAAAGACTTTAAGATTTATTGCTTGAAAAGCCAGAAACAGCTCTGAGTTCAGCAGCAGTCATGTTTGCAGCCTGCAGCTCCAGAACAAGTTCAACAACAGAAAATATGGAATATTGATTCAAGATGGACGAGAAGCATCCAAGCTGCAGCTCGCTGACTTTTACACCAAACCACTTCATCCAAATACTTCAGTAACTCTGTGAGGCTGTACTGATGCTTTCAGCTGAATGCTAACGTCAGCATGCTAACATGCTCGTGATGATAATGCTAACAGGTGGTGCTAAGCAGGTATAGTGTGTTTTGTTATTTGAATAGCCTGAAAGGGGATCCAAACAGAAGGGAGTGATGAGGTCATCACCTCAGGAACAGCTGGGCGCGGACGCTGCTGTCCCGTCCACGTACGCCCTCAGGTTAGCAGTCACTAACCTTCCACTAACCAGGTGATGAAGGTGCTGACGGAGGCGAGTCGTCCTCTATGGTTACATGGAGGCTGGCATCCAACTCTAGTTCTCCACGTTGGACGTGACGCTGAACGTCTCGTCCAGCATGAATGTCCTGTTTGCCTTGACACAGAGGCGAGACACTCGCTCGTCTCATCTGGACTTGAATCGTCCTCTGTGCGGACAGAAAGACATTTTCTTCGTTTGAGTCTTCTGGATTTCTAATTAGAGTCTCTGACTGTCTTCTAGCTTGCTGTTCAGTACTGTGACCTTTCTCCGATCAGCTGGAACAAGCGAACTCTTCATCTCCGCTCCTCTTTGAAAGTGAGCTGTAAGTGAAAGGTGTGACTGCGCTCTCATTTGAAATGCAAATAGACTCTTTTTTTAATAAGAGCCTTGGTCCAAAAACCTTTTAGAGCTCTCTGTAGGTTTCTCATGCATTACTTGTGGCAAAGACCATATTTAATTACCCTTCCTGTCAATCAGAGCGGTCCCTGAGCAGCCACTTCCTCCTGCCTGCTCACATCCACAGTGGGAGATGAGACCCCCTCCGAGGCTGTCAAGACCCAAAGGACCTGCAGGATCCCCGTGTTTATGCAGCTCTCTGGCCTCCATCTGAGGGCAATGGAGGCTGAAGTGAAAGTCTGCTTTAGATTCCTTTATACAGGCAATCAAACATGATTCATGCTCCGCGCATGAAGCGGACGCCTGCTGCCGAGCGCATTGTTGAGCGAACTGAAGGTGGGATGTAAACAGTGTGGGCTTTTGGGGAATCTGGGACAGAGCTCGTTAGGATTTTCTGGCGTGTTTGCGGTGGTCTGGAGGCTCTGCAGGGCTCCTCCTCTGCCTTATTCCCACTTTCAGATACTGAATCATCTGCTCTGCTCTCTCCTGTGAGCAAGAAACACAGAAGCATCACACGCTGAACACAGCTCGACCAGCAGCAGCAAATCACAAATGAGGAGTGTGTGTGTGTGTGTGTGTGTGTGTGTGTGTGTGTGTCTGCGTGCGTGTGTGAATCCTCTGAAGGGAAAAGGCTGATTATCTCAGGATTCTCAGAACTCAGGATTCAGAGTTGGACTCGCTGTGGAAACAGAGCCGGACTGAAACCAGAACTCCGGGTTCTGATCCAGAAGGAAGAAGGAAGACAAATCCCACTGAGGTGTGTAATGAGTTCAAGTCCAGCCTTGGAACGGGGCCTTGCTTACTGACAGAGCCTTAGCATGCTGATGTTAGCATTTAGCGTGAAGCAAAGCTGTGTCTAAGTGAAGCATGACAGCAGACTCTTTTCTGAGGGAACATGAACCTTTATCTCTCTGAGGTAAATCATGAACTATCTGCTCACAGTATTTTGGGAGGGATGAGTGTGTGAACGGGATCAGACATTTGGTTTCAGACTCGGTCTTCGGTCTAAAAGCTGGCTGCAGCTCTGCATTAATAATACAATCAGGTTAGGAATTAAACGTAAAAATCTGTGATACAAAAACATCAGATTCTAAAAATGTGAAAGTGAACCCTCGATGACTTTAAGCAGCTCATTTCCAGTTCGTGCTCGTCGGGGAATATCAGTAATATAATGTAATAGATTAAATAAATATATGATAATAACAAATCTGGTCAGTGTGTGTGAGAGCTGAAAATGCTGAGCTGTACTTGTACTGTGTGTACTGTGTGTATTTGTACTCAGCGAGGAGGAAGCACCCTCCTCGCTGTCCGCGTGTGTCGCGGCGCGACGACCTGAAGCCGACACGAGAGGCGGCGTCTGACAGATCGTACAGAAAACACACACCGCAGCTGACTGACAGACACACACACACACACACACACACACACACACACACACGAACACCAAGCGGACGATCTGATCTGAAACCAGAAATAACCGGGTTAAGGTTTAGTTTGGAGACAGATTCATTGGTTTTATGTGTATTTACTTTAAGTTAATCGCAGTAACGTCACAGTATCAGAAGATTCAGTATGTTTGTTTTTGCTCACGATGAAACGTTTTCATGTCGCACATCAGTTCACACACTGAATTTGTGTCTTTCCATTGACTCTGTAGCCTGAGGGATCAACTCATCTTATCTTATCTTATCTTACTTAAACTATATGTTCTTTCTGAAAAGGCTCTCTGTGATCCACTTGGACTGAATCACTTGTGAAGCTTTACAGATGTTTGTGAATAAATGAAGAAATATAAAGTGTAACTGTGCTGACAGCTGGCTGTGAGAGTGAGCTGTGCTATGCTAGTAGCAGCTAACGTAGCCAGGCAGCGTGGGTCAGATTCCACTGCTCACCTTCGTTCTAAAGAAGTTTGACTAACGAGGACGTTTCTTTGAAGCCGTCTGTCTTTCTGAACCACGTCTCGTTCTTTAACTTGTCGATCGCAGACAGATACTGACTTGAGTCAGCGTCGCTGTGGGGCTCCAGGCTACGTTAGCTGCTACTAGCATAACACAGCTCAGTCTCACAGCCAGCTGTCAGCAGCTCGCGTTGCATTGTGGGTAATGTAGGTGTTAAGGACAGAAGAAGAACATGTGGAATAAAACCGATATCTCGACTTGAAGAAAGCGTCCACCCTGAGTCTGACGCTCGCTCCCTGACAGCAGAGGAGTTACTCAGTTTGAGATTGTAATCTCTTAAACTGCTCGTTACTGGAAAGAGTAAAACTCGCTGCTCAACGCTGGTCCTCACTGATGGTGGGTGGATCATCTCTTTTGGCTTCAGGCCAGCCTTTTCGGGGCAGTGAAAATGTCTCTTACACAGTGTGAAGTTCAGCCGTACACTAAACAAAGTTGGATGAGCGGCAGAATCAGAGTTCGAGCCGGACTCCCACACACTCAGAGACGCTCACAGGCTGATGAACGTCTCAAACACGTCAATTAATCCTTTGTGTTTGTGTGCAGTGACAGACAGAAACACACTCGCTGCTCAGGTGGAGAAATTCTCAGAAGAATTATGACGCGGAACAGGACTCATTATTCACATTTAGCTCTGTAATTGCTGAAGACGCTCACGCTTTAGAAAAAGATGGCGTCGGAGCAGCTCTGGAGCCTCAGCCTTGACCACGAGGCTGCTCGCATGAAAATACTGCAAGTGTGCATCAAAAAGAGCGAGCGAACGATCCGATGTGAGCGACGGGCTGAGCGAATGAGAGGCTGCACGACGAGCCCGCCAGCTCCCAGAGTTCATTCTGATTTCACCTTTTCACCTTCTTTCACCTCTCCATCACTTCCTGCTCCGCTTTCCTCACTTCATTAATCAATAATCATGTTCAAAGTCAGAGATTCACCTCCTCAGAACGCAAAGTGACAAAAAAATATCGTATTATGTGATCATGTGTCTGTTTGTTCGACCGAGGGACGGGAGACGAACTGAACGAATGGCCTCAGACAGAGGCAGCACACTGTTAGCTTAGCATTAGCTAACGGGTGAGGAAATGTCTGACTGGCTCTTGCTCCACCTCCTTTAATAAGACGTGGAAGCGCTGCTGAGCTTTTCATGGCTTCAGCAGGATCAAGTCTGTTTGCTGATAGCCGCCGTTCGCTCAGAGGCGGCAGAGTTGCGTTCACCGACATCCTGTTCCCGTTCAGCTCGTCACCTTTCACGACTTCAGCACCACTTGTGGGTAAAAGGCGATCATTCATTTCTCATTTCTCGCTCTGAGGCTTCCAGTGTGGTTCCAGGTGTTCTTGAACCTGTGTGCTGCCTGCACTGACCCTCATCTGAACCTTCTCCCCCCGTTCTTCAGCTCTGCCCCTCAGAAACCTCCTCTCCTGCCTTCATCGCTGCGTTCAACACACATTTATCGGCAGAAAATCAACCAATCGTGCATGTGCTGCTCCTTTCTCAAGGGCACCTCGGCTGCAGGAGGGGGCGAGTCCTCGCTCGCTTCCCCCACTTCAAGCTTCTCTAACCTTTAAAGCCAGCAGTTATCAATCAAACGTGCAATTTAGACCCAAGAGTGTTCTAGATTTCTGTCCAATTAAACCCTCCAGCAGCTGATTTCACTGATTAGTTCCTCCTCCTCTTTGATAATAATCAGTGAAACAAGCTGCACCAAGCCGAGAAGCCTTCCAGAGCTGCGTCTGAATGGATCAACCACTGGGTCACAATCTCATTGGCCGCTGACGGCCACGCATCTTACCTGCAGAGAGCGTCGGAGCGGCAGGTGCGTCTGAGCTCCAAGCAGGTGGGTTTGTGCCTCTCCTGGTGGGAGCAGGAGGGAACGATGGTGCGGCGGCGGCGTTCGGCGCACGCCTGATCCGGGCACGAGCAGAACAGCAGCGGGTAGCTCAGCTCCCATGAGACCCGCTCGAAGAACTGACGCAGGGCCTGAAACACAGACAGCGACAGTTCAGGGTGAAGGTGCAAAGGTCAGGTGATGAAAACATCTGTGAGCAAAGGACGGCTAAAGACACGACGAGGACGGGAAATGACGTGTCACTGCTAGAACCAGAGCGACAGCTGAAAGGTCTGATGGTAGAAACGAGGAAAAGAAACAGACTGAAACGTCATCGATTCACTAAAGCTGTCAGACAAACAACAAGAGTAAAGATACAGAAAATGGAAGTACAGAGGTGATTTATGCCTTGGTGATTCATTTGTTTCTTGCATGAAAGATGCTTCACAATAAGTGATTTATTAGTATTATTCTTTCTTAAATTCTCAGAAACCTGTAAAGATCGCAGTGGATTACAGGTTGTGTTGTTTCTGGTCAGTTGTGTTCGTATCTGAGAAGACAGACGCTGAGCTGCACTTTCCTCAGCTGACTTGAATTTAGATTTTTTCCTTCTTGCAGGTTTTCTTCTTCACACTTATTTGATTCATTTAATCTCTTTACAGCCATAATCTTGCCGGAGGAGGAAAACGTGTTTCACTCCAACGTGTTTCAATATTTCCTCACATACAATCTTCATTCTGTGTCAAACGTGAAGCTCGGAAATACTTTGAAAATGAGTTCAGTGAATAAACGTGTTAGTATTTATCATTAATCCAAATGGAAATTAAAAAAAGATTGTGCACTGACCTTCTGACATCTTTTCCGACTGCATGGCTCTTGATTGGCCAGAGAGGGCTGTGGGGGCGTGGCCTTGCTGCAGATAGAGTTGTAGGCGGATCGTAGACGTTTACACGTCTCGTTCAGGTTACAAGCCTTTGCTGCGTCCAGACAGGGGTTACAGGGTTTCCCAGCTTCAGAGCAGGGGCTCATCTTTGACAACGACGAATCTGAACAAAAGGAGAAGAAGAAGATTCAGTTAAAGACGGCGTCACTGACAGAAACTCTGAGCTGTTTCCGCTCTGTGTTCAATATGAAACCATCTGCTCTGCTGATTGTCCACTGATCATCCACTGATCGTCCACTGATTGTCCACTGAACGTCCACTGATCATCCACTGATCGTCCACTGATTGTCCACTGAACGTCCACTGATTGTCCACTGATTGTCCACTGAACGTCCACTGATCGTCCAGTGAACGTCCACTGATCGTCCACTGATTGTCCACTGAACGTCCACTGATTGTCCACTGATCGTCCACTGAACGTCCACTGATCGTCCAGTGAACGTCCACTGATCGTCCACAGATTGTCCACTGATCGTCCACTGAACGTCCACTGATCGTCCAGTGAACGTCCACTGATCGTCCACTGATCGTCCACTGATTGTCCAGTGAACGTCCAGTGAACGTCCACTGATCGTCCACTGATCGTCCACTGATTGTCCACTGAACGTCCACTGATCATCCACTGATTGTCCACTGATCGTCCACTGATCGTCCACTGAACGTCCACTGATCATCCACTGATCGTCTACTGATCGTCCACTGACTGTCCACTGACTGTCCACTGATTGTCCACTGATCGTCCACTGATCGTCCAGTGAACGTCCACTGATCATCCACTGACTGTCCACTGATCGTCCACTGATTGTCCAGTGAACGTCCACTGATCGTCCACTGTGAGTGGATCATCGGTCACTGCGTTGACTGTTTAGTTTCACTTCATCACTTTGTGCATGTTTTCAAAAATGTTCTGTGTTTATCGTCAGTCCCACATGTTGTGTATGTGTTGATGTGGGGGACAAACAGCTGCCCTTTCAGAAATAAATAAAGTTGTATTCAGTTTAATTGAATCTGGAAACTCCATTTGAAAATCAATATGTCGAACTGAGCTAACTTAGAGTCAGCATGAAACCTTTTTCTGAGATATACAGTGAAGAATGTTTTGTGGAAAGTCTGATAATAACTGCAGCAGCACAGATGTTCTGCAGCCTTCAGAGAAATCTGGCTTGTGTTTTTAACTTATCCATTTTTTAAAAGCTCGAGTTGTTAGTGAGCACAAAGAGAGATGCACAGCAGCCATTAAGAGACTGAAAAGGACAACAAAGTGACAGGAAAGGACTGCAGCCGCAAAGTGACTACAAAGAGACGCAAAGTGACTACAAAGAGACACAAAGTGACTACAAAGAGACACAAAGTGACAACAAAGAGACGCAAAGTGACTACAAAGAAACATAAAGTGACTACAAAGAGACGTAAAGTGACAACAAAGAGACGTAAAGTGACTACAAAGAAACATAAAGTGACTACAAAGAGACGTAAAGTGACAACAAAGAGACGCAAAGTGACAACAAAGAGACGCAAAGTGACTACAAAGAGACACAAAGTGACAACAAAGAGACACAAACAGACACAAAGTGACTACAAAGAGACACAAAGTGACAACAAAGAGACACAAAGTGACAACAAAGTGATACCTAATGACTCCAAATGCTGATTTTGTTTGCTTCTTTCAGTCTGGTGTCTCTCTCCTTCGTGTGAGACTCAGGACTCGGCTGTCTCATAATCTGCCTCATAATCTGTCTCATAATCTGTCCATGTGTTTGATCTTTCTGTTCTCGAATGCAGAGCTTCAGTGGAGTCTGTCTGAGCTTCATGGAGTCACACAGTGTCTGACGTCCTTGTGTTCTGATTTGACCTGATTATGAATCTGAGAAGAAACACTTTGAGGCCAGTTCTGTCCACTGGGTGACCAGTGAAATTAGATGGGGAGAAAATATTACTGCATGCATTCAGATGCTTTCACATCTGGTCGGAGCACATTATCTGCTCATTACTGGATGAAGAGTTCACATTAATTTCCATCATTTGGTGGCCTCGTTTACCTGGAGCAGTGGGAACATGCAGGATTATCAGGAGCTACCGTCAGTGTCTGTGTCATTCACAGTCCTGCTGGACTGACTGGTCCAGCCTGTGGCCTGCAGTGCAGCACATCAGTGGATCAAGGAACACATTTATGTCTTCATCACATTCACATTGTGACATTATGTTCACGTAGAAGCATGAAACAGGATGTGACCTCACTATTGTTAAATACAACAGATATCACCACAGACAGAATACCTGAGAGGAAACCCTGCCGGACCAGCTGATCCTGAGTCAGTCAAGCTGCGGACATGTGATAGCGGTGTTTAGGTGTTTACTGATAACAGGCTACGAGCCGATAACATCTTAGGTGGAGCTTCAGAGGGCCGTAACAAACCGACAGAGAGCAGATGTGTGGAACTGATCTCTGCTCATTGGCTGAAATACATTACAGGGACAGATGGTCAACGTCCAGGTCGTCTGTGAACCTCCTGTGATCGTGGAGATATGTGAAGTATTAACATCTACTTGAACAAAGCGTTAGCATGTTAGCATTGTCACTGTGTATGTTAACGTGCTGATGTTAGCATTTAGCCCAAAGTGCACGATGGACAGGTCACATGACACATCCACAGCCTCCATCCTCAGCAGCACAAACGGAGCTGAGGAGCCGAGCGGAGCACCTTCGAGGCGACGTCTGCAGAGAAGAAGAAGATCTCTGCTGGAGGGGCGACGCTGCAGAGGGATGTGTTCACACGTGCGAACGTCACGTCAAGAGTGAACAGTCACTAAATTCAAATCCACACATCTGATGGACAAGACAGCTGTAACCTTGACCCATGGATGACGTTTCTCTGCAGCCTCGTCCTGCATTGTTTCAGTCATACACTCAAAGCAGACGTCTTCTGTTCGAGGGCAGAGACATTAAACACTTCCTGTTCAAAAAAAGCTCTTTTCACCTGAATAAAATGTGAAATCGTGACGTTAGACTGATAACATAACGTCACTTTGAACATGTCTGGAAACAGGAAGAGGACACGATGCCAGCACTGAAACAGTCTTCATCACGGTTCTGGATGGTTAACCGAGGGAGGATTACCAAACTGCTCCGGGCCCCTCGGAGCCCCAAAGGCCCCTGAGTTACTGTGTGTCAGCTGATTAGATTTAATTTGATTAACTGCAAATTTGTTATGAATCTGCACTGCAGAACAACATGAAGAGCCAGTGAGAGTCTGGGATTACATCTCTGTGTGTCGTTTAAATCTGTAAAGTTTTTTTTCTGCTTCTTCTTCTTCTTCTTCTTTATTTTCTAATCAGCTCAGTGTGAAATGTGAGTCAAAATGTCTGCTGAATTAGCAGTTAGCAGCTCCTGTTAGCAGTGAACTCATGCATGTACAGACCGGATCACTGAAGGAAAGCTAAAAACAGGCAGAGTGGATTTATAGACGTTTCATGGACGCTTATGGAGACAGAGACAGACAGACAGACAGACAGACAGACAGAGAGAGAGAGACAGACAGAGAGACACAAAGACAGACAGACAGACAGAGAGAGACAGACAGAGAGGTGACAGAGAGTCCACCGCTGTGAGCTGTCATCACCTCTGTCCGTCATGTTGGATATTTTTAAATATGAATACGGCCACAATTAATCCGTGTGTGTGTGTGTGTGTGTGTGTGTGTGTGTGTGTGTGTGTGTGCGTGTGTGTGTGTGTGTGTGTGTGTGTGTGTGTGTGTGCGTGTGTGTGTGTGTGTGTGTGTGTGTGTGTGTGTGTGTGCGTGTGTGTGTGTGTGTGTGGGCATCATGGTGTTTGAAGTATCAGTGTGTTCACTTCGAGCTTCACACCGTGTTGCTTCCCCTGCAGATAACCTTGGAGCTTGTCTGACTGAATACAAACACTGACAACAGACACACACACACACACACACACACACACACACACAGAGTCACGTGGTGTGTGTGAGTCTATAAGACAGGACGTACTGTAGTGTTTTGGAGTATTTTATTATCACTGACAAAGTCTCCTCTGGTGGAACATATTTTTCTGCAAATTCAAACATCTACTGGCAGCTTACCACACACACACACACACACACACACACACACACACACACACACACACAGCCCTGAGCTGTACAGATAAACAGTGGTGTAGTGTGTGTTTCCAGGAAAGGCTGATTTGTATTGAAGAGCTGCTGCTGAATGAAACTAAACACTGTACGTTGCTCCTGTGGCGCCTGCACGGAACAATGGCCGACGTCACAATGTTCTTAAAGATGCTGAGAACAGATGAAATCCATCCTCAGAACGTGCAGAGAGGAGATCTTTGAGATGTTCCTGTAGAGAGACAGCAGGTCTCTGCAGGAGGGAGCCATCGCTCTGCTCGTGAAGGCCTCCCGCAGGAGCTGCCTCACTCTTTACACCACAGCTGATTAAATAAAGGTCATATGAACCGAGATTCCTCAAACTTTTAAGCTTCTGATGTAAAAGTGGAGCAGCTGAAGTAAGACGCTCATTTTCTGACTCTGCACGTCCAAACAGAGCAGACTTTGAAGTGAACACGGCGAGCGGAGCGAGGATTTAACTGCGTCCGTCCAGAAAGCCAAATGAAGGCAGTTTGGTACCGCTGAGGTTTGTGAAGAACGTGTTACGCAGATCATTTGGCGATGCGTTCAGAGGCGGACAGGAAACCAGAGCTTCATGCCCATAAATAACCCTTCCAGCCACGTCAGTGTTTCCCGCCTTCATGCAGTCGGTTAAATGAGCGTGTTTGGCCTCTGAGGAGCGGCGCACACCTCCTCACATCTCAGCTTATTGATTGTGTGAAGTGAAACAGGCTGGAAGCTGAACGCTGAGCTCTGAGCTCTGAGCTCTGAGCTCTGAGCTCTGAGCTCAGCTCCAGTGTGAAGCAGCTCTTAATGACTGCAGATTAAAGACTTCACAGCAGCTCTCGTCTGAGCAGGTCAGGACGAGCACATCGGCTCCGATCGCTGCGACCCGCCTCGTTCTCTTTAATGTCCCAGCTTCCTGTTGGAAGTCTGACATGAAATAGTTCATTAGCAGAAATAAATCGAGACATCCAAAGACTTCATCCAGCACAGCGGACGAACAGCTGATCCTCACTGAGCTTTCCAGAGGTCTGTTTCACCACCGCCCTCCATCCGTTCCAGAGTTCAACGCCGTTCAACGTTAACTGTTAAATATGAATTATGAACTGATTAAAGTTCCAATAAAACCTCCAGATGAGTTCAATTCCACCTGTGGAGTTTTATTGGATGTTTATTGCCTTCCTCTGCATAAACACACATCATGTGATGCACAAGAAAAACAAGAAAATATGCGACTCGTCTGCCCTTTAAAGCCTTTTGTATTCATTTTGCCACTGATGACATTTTAATTAAAACTGCTTCGTGCCATTCCAGCTTCATCACGTTATCAAATTTTCATTTCAGTCCACGTCGTGTCTGCGACGTTTCAGCCAAAAACGTCCATCAGTCAGAAATCAGTGAGACCAAAGACACAAAAACGTCTGTTACTGCCAACACCTGAACTAAGCACAGACGCTCGACTGTCCGGCTGTTATTACCGACACCTGAACTAAGCACAGACGCTCGACTGTCCGGCTGTTATTACCGACACCTGAACTAAGCACAGACGCTCGACTGTCCGGCTGTCATTACCGACACCTGAACTAAGCACAGACGCTCGACTGTCCGGCTGTCATTACTGACACCTGAACTAAGCACAGACGCTCGACTGTCCGGCTGTCATTACTGACACCTGAACTAAGCACAGACGCTCGACTGTCCGGCTGTTATTACTGACACCTGAACTGAGCACAGACGCTCGACTGTCCGGCTGTTATTACCGACACCTGAACTGAGCACAGACGCTTGACTGTCCGGCTGTCATTACCGACACCTGAACTAAGCACAGACGCTCGACTGTCCGGCTGTCATTACCCACACCTGAACTAAGCACAGACGCTCGACTGTCCGGCTGTTATTACCGACACCTGAACTAAGCACAGACGCTCGACTGTCCGGCTGTTATTACCGACACCTGAACTAAGCACAGACGCTCGACTGTCCGGCTGTCATTACTGACACCTGAACTAAGCACAGACGCTCGACTGTCCGGCTGTCATTACTGACACCTGAACTAAGCACAGACGCTCGAACTAAGCACAGACGCTCGACTGTCCGGCTGTTATTACTGACACCTGAACTGAGCACAGACGCTCAACTGTCCGGCTGTTATTACTGACACCTGAACTGAGCACAGACGCTTGACTGTCCGGCTGTTATTACCGACACCTGAACTGAGCACAGATCTTCGTCTGTCTTGCTGTCATACACGCTGTAAAATGGGACGAAGGTCATCATCAGAGTCATTTACAGACTCGGGTTTTGAGCTGAACGTCAGAGAAAACAGAAACAGAAACAGAAAACAGAAAATCAAGAACACAGTAAAGCAAATTTCTATTCAGCAGAGACCAAACAAACAGACTTCTGAAGCCATCTGGACGACATTCATTGTTCGTTCATTCATTCTTTCATTCATTCATTCGTTCATTCATTCGTTCATTTGTTCATTCGTTCATTCATTCATTTGTTCATTTGTTCATTCATTCGTTCGTTCGTTCGTTCGTTCGTTCGTTCATTCATTTGTTCATTCAGTCATTCAGTCATTCGTTCATTCGTTCATTCATTCATTCGTTCGGTCATTCATTTATTCATTTGTTCGTTCATTCATTCATTCATTCATTCATTCATTCGTTCGGTCATTCATTCATTCGTTCATTAGTTCGTTCATTCATTCATTCATTCATTCATTCATTCATTCGGTCATTCATTCATTCATTCATTCGTTCATTAGTTCGTTCATTCATTCATTCGTTCGTTCGGTCGGTCATTCATTCATTCATCCGTTCATTCATTCATTCATTCGTTCACTCATTCATTCATTTGTTCGTTCGTTCGTTTGTTCGTTCATTCGTTTGTTCGTTCGTTCGGTCATTCATTCATTCATTCATTAGTTCGTTCGTTCATTCGTTCGTTCGTTCGTTCGTTCGGTCATTCATTCGTTCGTTCGTTCGGTCATTCATTCATTCATTCATTCGTTCATTCGGTCATTCATTCATTCGTTCACTCATTCGTTCATTCATTCATTCGTTCGGTCATTCATTCATTCGTTCATTCGGTCATTCATTCATTCATTCGTTCGTTCGTTCGTTCATTCATTCATTCATTCACTCATTCATTCATTCGTTCATTCATTCATTCGTTCAATCATTCATTCGTTCGTTCGGTCATTCATTCATTCGGTCATTCATTCATTCATTCATTCATTCATTCACTCATTCATTCATTCGTTCGTTCATTCATTCATTCATTCATTCGTTCACTCACTCATTCATTCATTCATTCATTCGTTCGGTCATTCATTCATTCATTCGTTCATTCGTTCATCCGTCTTCACTGTGAAGTATTGTTGACACATGGTCCAAAGTGTCTTCAAACAGACGCCGCTCCCTTTTCCACGCTGATGTTTCCGTTAGCATCGCTCTCACAGTTTAACCCTCACAACCCGAGGCACCTCTTCTCATCTCCCAGCTCCCCCTCCTCCCCTTCTCCCCCTCCTCCCCCCTCTCTCCCCTGCGTCTTTAATGCATGGCCTGGCTCGCGCTACCTCGGCGCAGATAGTAGAAGAAGAAGAGGCAGCGTTTGAAAGGGAACAGATATATATAGAGAGAGAGAGCGAGGATCCGGGGCAGGAGCGCGGGCCAATTAGAGAGCTGCCGTAGGTCCTCCTGTTATCTTCCTCACACACAACCTCAACAGGATCCACACACAAAGCCCTGCCCTGGGGTGTGTGGATGCCCGCACACACACTCACACTCACACTCACACACACACACACACACACACACACACACTCACACTCACACACACACAGCACTCACTCACATAATGTTTTATTAAAACACTGTGTACTCCTTTCTCCATCACACACACACACACACACACACACACACACTCGTATACTGTATATACACCACTGAGACACGATCTAACAAGGTCAAAAGCAGAACTGGAGGGAAGAGGTGGGCGGGGGGGGTGGGGGGGGCGGGGGAGAGAGGGGAAAGAGGAAAAGAGGACGAGTGTGACAGAGAGAAAGCAAATGAAAGGAATGAAGGAAGACGTGAAGAACGGCCGAAGGCGGGGGGGGGCGACTCGTCCAAACAAACAGCCGCGTCCGTCTCACAGCACCTGAACAGGTGTTCTGTGAGCCCCCCCTCACCAAACAGACCCACTGAAGCCTTCGTCATTTAAAGGGAAAGCACAGACTTTCTTCTTCTGGGTTTGTGTTCAGGTGTTTTCGTCCCTCAGGTGAGGGACCTCTTCACTGCAGGTGCACGCAGTGTGTGTGCTGCTTCTCTGCAGGGCTGCCAGGTTTGTGTGTTTTCTGCAAAAATCAGGCTGTTAGAGAGAAGAATGAGGAGTGACACACGGGGGACGCCGGCCCAGCTGATCTGGAACCCGCTGAACGACACAGCCCAGCGCAGACCAGCGCAGTACTACGAGGTAACACAATGCAGTACTTCAACATGTCAAAGACTGCAGACTGAAAACGTCTTCACTGGATAAAAACGACATCGATCAAACGGAACCGTCTCTGAACGTTCGTGTTGAGGAACCTGAAGTGTCAGAAACACTCGCAGTCTGAACGTTTATGACCCGTGACATCGGTAGCCTGCAGGATTAATACTGAATGACCCCCCGCTGCACGTTCACACGGCTCGTTAGGCTGAAGTCTGGACGGTACACATGCAGAGGAGATGAGTTTACAGTCAGCATCAGCTGCAGCAGAGACGTGCACACAGGTGAGCTGCAGGTGAGCAACGTCGTCATCGTCGGCCATGACGGCGTGGAGGAAGTCCTGGATTCAGATACACTGGCGGCGTCTTGTGATTGGTTCGTTTGCTCCTCGTGACAGTGAAGAAAGGTAAACATTCAGTCGGACGAACACACAGTCACTAAATGGACTCAAATCTTCTTCAATGTCGTTGCCTCAAAACATTTTTTACAGTGTTTTCGTCAAATTCATGAATATTGAGAATCGTTCTAAAAACCAGGTTCATGATTTCATCAGAAGACTCATAATAACTCACATGAAGCTGAAACTCCATTCAGGATGCATCATGTAGCATCAGGCTAATCCTAATCCAAACCTAATCCCACAGTTAATCCTAATCTAGCCCATTAAAATCAAACGGCTTTACACATATTTTCCATAAATTTGTGTTGTTGTCTTCAGTCTGTCGTCAGCGTGTATGAACGTGGCATCGGCGACATCATGGAGGATGTTTTCAAAGCGACGGAGGGTCACGTGTGCACGCCGCGTCTTCATGTCCACCACATCTACACAATCTACCTCCAGATTACACAGAGAGCCCAAAGCCGCTGCCTCAGTCCTCACAGAGGAAAACTCATTTCACCCTCAATCCAAAGGCTGGCGGGACGTTCGGGACGGCGCGACACGTTAACTCGCCGTTAATCCCCAAAGAGCGCAGAGTGTCTTCTCACACACGAGGGACTGAAAGCAATGTTTTAATCTCACTGTGACTTAGAAGAAGAGCAGCAGACAGAACTTAAAGGTAAAGACATCCTCTAAGGAAAACACGTAAGTCATTAACCCTGACCTGAAAGTTCTTCCAGTGTCAGTTAACATGGAGGAGTCAGGTGATCAAAGGTAAGCACTGACAGCAGACGTGAAGGTGAAGGCGAAGCGTCAGCTGAAGCTGCTGTGGGTGAAGTGAGAGCAGTGAAGTGTCCTTTTAACCTGACCTGACTCCACCTAAACGCTCAACCCGTCCTCCTCCTCTCCTCTCCTCATCTCCTCTCCCCTCGTCTCCTCTCTTGTTTCCTCCTCTCCTCTCGTCATCTCCTCTCCCCTCGGCTCCTCTCTTGTTTCCTCCTCTCCTCTCGTCATCTCCTCTCCCCTCGTCTCCTCTCTTGTTTCCTCCTCTCCTCCCCTCGGCTCCTCTCTTGTTTCCTCCTCTCCTCTCCTCATCTCCTCTCCCCTCGGCTCCTCTCTTGTTTCCTCCTCTCCTCCCCTCGGCTCCTCTCTTGTTTCCTCCTCTCCTCCCCTCGGCTCCTCTCTTGTTTCCTCCTCTCCTCTCCTCATCTCCTCTCCCCTCGGCTCCTCTCTTGTTTCCTCCTCTCCTCCCCTCGGCTCCTCTCTTGTTTTCCTCCTCTCCTCTCCTCGTCTCCTCTCCTCTCTGAGGCGATCAGTGAACTTGAGGAGTTTGAGAGCTTCGGACTCTGAGTGTCTAATGGATGCAGATTTGACGGACCTTTAAAGATGAAGACTGAGGCGAGATGAGGAAGAAGAGTTGTTTATGCGGAGCAGAGAGAAGATGAGTCTGATCATCAGCTGTGAAGTGATTGTGTCTGATTAAGAGCCACGAAAACACAGAAGAGTCGAGGTCACAAACATGCTTTGACGTCAGTTTGTGGACATGTTCTCCCCCACAGAGACGTCAGCTCACAACAATAAAACACGGTTTGATAGATTTTCAGTCCTCGTACAAACATATTTACTGTGGAAACTCTCAGACGTCAGTGAGACCTGACGTCCATCAGGCGTCCCTTTACATTTGTTCTCTGACGGCTTCAAAGGCGTCAGCTGGAATTGCACTGAAGCTGCAGATTGTAAAATCAGTTTTCTCAAATACGTAAACTTCAGCTTCAGCTTGAGTGTCGATGAAGATGAACGTGGCTTCCAGTGGTTTCACTGATCTACAGTCAGTGTAACAAAAGACGGGAAGAAACATGATGATCGATGTGGACTGTTAGTGTCTCCTGATGGACGTCCGTCCAGTCTTTAGCTCTGGTTTGGTCTCCTCCAGCTCCTGAAGGAAACATCTGCTCCTTAGCTGCTGAATGCTAAACGTCCTCCAGCTGCTCTCTGACCGTCTGTCTGCTGAAAACGACGAACAGTGAGGTCTGTGTCCGACTGATGAGCGACGAGCTGGGAGTCACGATGAAGCTCCTTAAAGGTTCATCACCACCACACACACCAACACATATTTCATACCATGTGATCATAAAGATATTGATTATTATTGACTGACTGATTGTATGTGCGTCATGTGTTCAGCTCACAGGTCAGCTGATACACACCAGCTTTCACTCGCTGAGACACAGAAGTTGAACACTGCTCTGACTTTCAGTTCAGTACTTCTGGAAGTCCCTTTGCCACACACACACACACACACACACACACACACACACACACACACATCCAGCTCCATATTCACAAACACTCGGTCACGCCTGGCCTTCCCCTCCAATCAATTGGCGCCACTCTTGTCTGAAACATACTTTAATGTTCCACTGCTCTTTCTTCTGCCACTGCTATTTAACACACTTCTGTATTATCCTCTTATCTCGCCCTCCCTCCTCTCTCCCTCCTTCTTGTTTCCTCTTTATCTTCTTCGAGCATTCGGAGGCTCTCTAACTGTGGATCTTCACATCATGCT
>NC_135092.1:22785000-22817500 GCF_051107435.1 Chaetodon auriga
AGGCTAATGAGTTCACAGCGTAACAGAGAGACACCTGTCGCTGTCTTCAAGGCCGCCGTCCTCATGGACACTCTGTGGACCTTCAACTTCATAAACAGCAAAACAACTGAAGCATCGTTACTTTGATGAACGTGCAGGAAGCGAGAGGCCGACCGGGAAACTGCGTCTTGACGTGTAAATCGAGTAGAATTAACAGAATGTGACTAAAAGCTCTTAATGGAAAACTGGAGTAACGCAGCGCAGTCTGTGGATGGATTTCAGGACATTTTCACTGATCATTGATTTCAGTGTGTCAGTCAGTAGAACTCTGTCCACTGTGTTTCACTGCGTGTCCTTCGCTCACGCTCGTCCTCAGGAGGACACATCTGCGTACAGCCATATTATCATGTTTTATGAACCACTGAATACACGTCTCTGTGTGGCCTTTAAATGCTGGCGGCGTTAAAGTGTTTCCTAGTTTCATTCTGCAGCACAGAGGAGCCTGAACGCGACGAGGAAAGTGACTCTGAACGTGACGCACGAGCTTAGCGTCGCCTCAGCAGCAGCTGATCAAAGAGCCTGTTTTCTGGTGGCGTTCAGCAGGAAGTGGACTGAGGATTACGGTAGATTGCTCCCAACAGCCAACACCTACTTTATCCTTCAGGTAAACACTCAGCAGAGAGTAGCTTATTCACAGCATTCAGAGGCAGCTTGACATTTTCACTGGCGTCTCCAGGAACACTGCGTGCTCTGCCAGCATCTCCAAACTAACCGCTTCTGCTCGTTTGCTGTGTTGTTTTTGATCTTTGTGCTGCACGTTCGCCTGCCAGAAAACTCAGCTGCTCATTTATTACAGTCCTGTTTCAACACCGCTCTGTTTTTCCTTAAATCATTCGCCACCCATGAGCATTTGTCTGGCATTTAGCGGTGACGTGCCCTCCCACTGCTCCGCTGGCAGCGCTCCTGCCTACAGTTACTGAGCTGAGATCATCGTATCCTGGGGAGCTTCGGCGAATTTACTCTCACAGAGCGAAATAATACTTCACGAGAGACAAACAAGGCCGCACAGACAACTGCAGCAACAAATGAAGACATCAACCAGAGGAAACGAGAGATCTGTCCTCGTGTGCTGCAGCAGAGACGGCAGAGGCTGATTTTCACGGACCGAAAACGAGACTTCTTCAGATCCCTTATCGAGGTTTAGAAGCAGCAGCCTCTCTAAATAAATGCTGGAAATGAGTGCAGACTGCTTGAGTCTATTTTTGGGAGTTGGGCTAATGTCCATAGATTGGTGCTGAGGGTAGATGAAAGGAATACTAAAAAAAAAAAAAAAGGCAGAGGCATTGGCAGAAGTGCTGCTCTCTGTCTGCAATTACTGGCAGCAGCAACGTTTGGTGGAGACACAGCTCAGTGTCCAGGGAAGGACGTCCACATCGGATGATTCTGCATTTCACCGTCCACGCTCACTGCCAGCACGACAGCAGAGCGACTCTATGTGGAGATGCAGGTGCAGAGGTGGTGGTGGTGGCTGACTTTAGTTTCCCCAACCAGAGAAAACAGCTGTCAGTGGGCACCAAACCAGACCTAAACAAGACGTGAGCAGCAGTTCAGAGGTCTGGATGCAGGCCAAGCTAACATAAGCTAAGCTAAGCTAAGCTAACCCACCTCCTTTCAATCGAAGGGTTTGATGCAGGAGAGCAGCGCGGATGTCCCGTCACAGACTCTGTAGCTGTAAATCAACCATCTGCAGATCTTGTGACTTTTTAAAGTGATTCAGGTTTTCAGAATCATCCAGCGTCAACGTGGAATCTTTCACTCTAACTGGTAACGCTGGGACTGTTTTTGGAAAGACGCACAAACCAGTGCAAATACAAAGGATGCAGCCGCTGAAAGGAACTGAATGAGTGAACCAGTGCTAATGCTAACTAATAAAGGTATATCTTATCTTATCTTATCTTATCTTATCTTATCTTATCTTATCTTATCTTATCTTATCTTAACCTAGCTGGCCAGCAGAGCTCAGACTGTCCAGCATGATGTGTCCTCACACAGGCTGAGGTTGACATTTTCACTGAGGAGGAGGCAGAAGTCTGAAAAGATGGATGTAAAAAAGGATAAAACATCAATAAATAGATGCAATGACAGGATGAAACTGACTCTGAGTTTCTGCACAGGAGACAAATGTGAGTCGGTCACGGAGCGCCGACATCATATCTGAGTACGTACTCATTTACATTTCCTGCTCAGCTGAACGGTTAATGACAGCACGCTCACTGTTTCACCTGAAGGTTAATTATCACAGACATGTTCTCCAATTATGAGCCACCTTCACACCATGAGAGTGTGTGTGTGTGTGTGTGTGTGTGTGTGTGTGTGTGTGTGTGTGTGACCGTGTGTGTGTGTGTGACCGTGTGTGTGTGTGTCAGAGTGATGGTGTCTTACTGGACCTGTAATCCAGCCTGAGGGTGTGGTGGGCGGGGGCAGAGGTGAAGCAGCGGTCATGAAAAACAGGCCAGATGTTTATGTATGAAGCTGTAACAGTGATTTCACCAGCAGGCATGGACACACACACACACACACACACACACACACACACACACACACACGCACACACGCACACACACCTGCAGCACAGTGATCAGGTCAAATTAGAATGTGAGGATCGGATTCAGCATCAACACGTCTGGAGATACGAGCTTAAAGATAAATGTAGAGGAGTTGATGTATAAAGGAGCATAGAATGGAAGTACTCAGGTCAAGTACAAGTACCTCAAATCAACAGGCCCTGCTTGAACCACGAGGTGGACGTCTTGTCTTCTTCTGTCCTTCCTCCCAGCAGGGAGCGAGCATCATGCAGGCGGCGAACACGTCAGCCAAGACAGCTCAGGACTCCATGAACGTGTGTGTCAGTGCTGAGAGCAGATGTTTCCAATCACTTCGAGTGTGATCGAACGCTCGAGTGTGTTTTGAATTATGATGATTGCATTACGTGATTCTGAAGAAAAGCCATTTTGAGGTTCACACCCATTTAATTGCCATTACGGCACCTTCTTCAGTGCAGCGCCGGGCTGCTGGCGGAGGCCGAGCCTGCGCACACACACACGCCGCCTGCTCGCATGTGGAACGTGTGTGTCGACGTGTGGAACAAGCTGAGTGTGAGGAAGCTCAAAGTGCTGAGTTGCGCTCCTCTCAGCTTTCACTCCCTTTTAATTATTACTGACGGAGGACAGAAGGAGTGTCTCCACCCTCTGAGACGTCTTCTCCTGTTTGAAGCGTCCTGTCATAACGCTGCTGTGACATCACTCCACCTGTGACATCACTCCACCTGTTCGCTCCTCTCCTGCTTCTTCTCTCAGCAGCTTTAATCCATCTTTGTGAAACAGCAGTGAGCGAACGGGTCGCTCCTCTCTGCTCAATCTGCGCCTCCTCTGGGCTTTACGGAGCCTTAACGTTCAGCTCATCGCAGTTTTTCTCCAGAATGAGCTTAAACTCACAGCCTGGTCAGAGAAGTCCTGATCGAACTCAGACTGCTGTCCTCTGTCCTCTGTCCTCTGTCCTCTGTCCTCTGTCCATCTCTCTGTCTGTGAGTCACCTGTCACCTGTAACGAGCTCACTGTGGATGTGAATCCATGATTCAGCATGAAAACTGATGTGAGGGCAACACATCTGTGTGTGTGTGTGTGTGTGTGTGTGTGTGTGTGTGTGTGTGTGTGTGGGGTGCTGAGAGATGGAAGGAAATAAAGATTTGTTTGTCCTTAATGAGGACTCGCATGCTCGTTGCCAAAGAAGAAACTGAGAATAATTTCGGCCCTAATCACTGTAATTAGTGTGTGTGTGTGTGTGTGTGTGTGTGTGTGTGTGTGTGTGTGAACAGTAGCTCTACTTTACATGAAATGTATGTGATGTTGTGCTTCAGGACTCGTCACATAAACGTGTTTCTCATCGTCATAAAGTTCAGAAACTCATCATCATCTCGACGTTTTCATTTTTATTGAAGACAGTGAAGCAAACTGATTCGACTGACGGTGAAATTTAATCACTGTTGAAACTTCATCGCACAGAAGTCTTTTCATTTGAAAGTTGTGCACTTCAGAAAACAAAAAGATTTCAAGTTTTCGGGTTCATGGTGAAAATGAAAGAGTTCTTTGTTCATCAGAGAGAAGAATTTCTATCTTTAAGCTGCAACTGCTGAAATTCACAGTGCAAATTAAAGCATCTGCCACACATAAGCAATTAGAACTGATCAGACCTCCGTCCAATCAGGTTACACTCTGTGAGTCACATGATCCAAAAAAGAGAAGCTCAGATTTGTGAAGTGAAACTTTCGTTTTAGTCTTTGAAGTTTTGATTTTCACAACAAGTCCTGAAAACAGTTTAACTAGAGATACACAACATTTAAGAAGAACAGGAGGGGATGGAGGTGGAGGAGGGGGTGGAGGAGGTGGAGGGGGTGGAGGCAGCAGGTGGAGGGGGTGGAGGAGGTGGAAGAGGTGGAAGAGGTGGAGGAGGGGGTGGAGGAGGTGGAGGCAGCAGGTGGAGGGGGTGGAGGAGGTGGAAGAGGTGGAGGAGGGGGTGGAGGAGGTGGAGGCAGCAGGTGGAGGGGGTGGAGGCAGCAGGTGGAGGGGGTGGAGGAGGTGGAAGAGGTGGAGGAGGGGGTGGAGGAGGTGGAGGCAGCAGGTGGAGGGGGTGGAGGAGGTGGAAGAGGTGGAGGAGGGGGTGGAGGAGGTGGAGGCAGCAGGTGGAGGGGGTGGAGGAGGTGGAAGAGGTGGAGGAGGGGGTGGAGGAGGTGGAGGCAGCAGGTGGAGGGGGTGGAGGAGGTGGAAGAGGTGGAGGAGGGGGTGGAGGAGGTGGAGACTGTTGGTGTTGTAGTTTCATTTTTCTTTCTTTCCTGCTGTTCTGCCAATCAGCAGCTGGTGATGATAACATGAAAAGAAGCAGAGAAGAAGAACCAAGCAGCAAACCTTCACATCCTGCCTCAATCTACTGACACACCAACACACCCGAACCAGCCTGCACCACGTTTGACCATCGTCTCCACCATGTGTGACTCTCTCTCTCTCACACACACACACACACACACACACACACAGAGTATTAGCAGTAGTCAGCAGAATCCAAAATGAGCCGATAAACAGGAATTTGGCCACTTCTGCATACAAATAATCAATATCACTACAGTGGCCCAGAGGTGGATGACAGAACAATAACAACAAGGCTGTGTGTGTGTGTTTGTGTGTGTGTGTGTGTGTGTGTGTGTGAGAAAAGCACAGAGCAGCATTAGCAGCGGCCTCATTAAGCGATCATTTTTAAACGACCTGCTTGTTACATTTAAAGGTCCACTAAGCATTATTTTGATAGGACTCTGAACGACTTCCTGTATGTGAACAGCCTCCAAGGGGGGGGGGGGTGGACTGAAACTGTCAGGACTTCACCCCCTATACACACCTGTGGACAGCATTTTTAGATGTTTATCAGCAGCACTCACAGGTGAGCGACCAGCCAGGTGTGATCGAACAACATCGATCATAAGAGAAGGTGGATTTCCTTTTCTGGAGACAAAATAATCAACATGTGAGACCAGAACAGTAAATTATCTCATTCACGCTCACTAATTTGGTTTTGGTGACCTGCTCACCTGATACCTGATCTACAGGCAAGGTGAGCACAGTACTAATATTTTCATTTTCACCTTAGTAAAAGTTTGCAGCTTTATTAAGAACATTCGGTGAATCGTTTAGAAAAACTGGAAATGAAAGTGGACCCGAGCAGCTGCCCTGGGGGACGCCGTCAGAAAAGCTCTGCCAGAGAGGGTCTTCATCCAGGCGAGAGGCGAGAGGTGACGACGTCAACAGCAGCACACGGACGCAGCCCCAGCAGAGCATTTTTAACCCGATACTCCAGCTGCGTATGGAGGCTGCAGAGGATCCCTCTGCTAAAAAGCAATGCCGTGTTGTGTTTCATCATTTGAATATTGAAGTGAACTGAAGTGCTGAAACTGCATTTATGCTCCACATGTTCAGGCACTCAAAAGGTGAAACACGCGATGTTTCGTTATGACCCTAACGTGATGTTCCTCTAACTTTAACCCCGTAGCTTTCGTGACTGAATCGTACCAAACCACAGAGGTGTCCAATCAGAAGGCGGGAACCGCCTCATAACGCTCATGACTGAAAACACGAAACCTGTCTGCGATCAGACGCCAAGATCATCAAGCTCTAAGTGAAAATACAGATACTGCAGACAAACAGCACGACGCCAGCAAACACACACACACACACACACACACACACACACACTCCCATAATTGTGGCCATATTCATAATGAAATATATGTGACATCACAGACGGCGGTGATGACAGCTCACAGCGGTGGCCTCTCCGTCACCTCGCTCTCTCTCTCTCACTTCGCTGAGCTTGGCTGTAATAATACACAGTACATTAGTCTGAGGGTGTAGAGACTGATCTGATGGCACATTTCAGTCAGCCCGAGTTTAACTCAGCAGACGAATGTCAGCCAATCTTCTTAGAGACTTCTGAGGCAGGAAGAAACGTAGATGGAGCGAGTGTGACGGGACAGAAAGCTGATTTATTCCCACAGAGAAAGGTGTCTTCCATTAGTGTCCCTGTGTTGACTCGTCAGACCGATGTCCGCCACAGTGAAACGTGATGGACGTCAGGACGAGCTCATTTACAGCATCTTCTTTAAAGTGAAGTCTCAATCTGTCTCAGCCTGCACAAGTTGAAAGCAGGCTAAAGCTGTTTGGACCGCGTGGACATTTCAGGACGAGGTGGGAATGAATTCTGTGCTCCTGTCATTGAACTCATCGCTCCACTCATCGTGTGGTAGAAAACAACACGTAATAAAACACACAAGCCAAGATAAGATACAGAACTTCATTGATCCCACGCTGGGGAAATTAAGATGTTACAGACAGCAATAATATCAAGGCTAACGGGAGTGGCTAATAGGAGCTGCTAACAGAGCTGCTAACGGGAGCTGCTAACAGCTAATTCTGTTAATGGAGACACTTTGACTCGATGTAAACAAACAGACTTAAAAATCGGGCCTCCAGTTGTCCCACAGTTAACTGACTCCACAGTAACGTTATATTTCCTGTTTCTGGGGTGCAGTAAAAGTCTCTGGAAACCACTCCTCCACTCCTCTGCTCCTCTACTCCTCCACTCCTCTGCTCCTCTACTCCTCTGCTCCTCCACTCCTCTGCTCCTCTACTCCTCCACTCCTCTGCTCCTCTACTCCTCTGCTCCTCCACTCCTCCACTCCTCTGCTCCTCTACTCCTCCACTCCTTTACTCCTCCACCACACTCCCGTCTTCTCTTCGACAGGGACGAACTCTCTGCGTGTGATTACAGACATTTATCCACAGAGAAAAGAGAAAATCTTTGTAGCGCGAAAACTTCCAGTTTGAGAGAAATAAATGGGCTGTGGCTGTACGAGACCTGATTATGAATTTGGTTTTTCTGGAATTGTCTTCCACAGACGCTCATGTTCACACTCGTACATTAACAAACACACGCTGTCCACGCTGCTGACACTCTCCAGGTTTCTGTGTGTTTCTGTGTGTGCGTCTGTCAGGCAGCTGAGAATGAGATGAGTAAACAGCCAACAGTGGCGTCTCTGTGGAGGAATACTAATCAGCCTCCAGTTCACTCATTAGCCCGCATGCTAAATACCTCGCTCATTAGCCTGCATGCTAAACACATCAGTCATTAGTCAGGCTCGTAAATTAGCCATTTATTTGACTGCATGCTAAATACCAATGTCAGTGTTAAATGTGTAATTTAGCAGGCTGAACTCTAAGCACCTCTGTGATTAGGTGCTCGCACGGGCCAGTTACTGGACAGAATACTTAAAGCCTGAAATATTAGCATGCATGCTAAACAGCTACGGTCAATACAAAGTGCCCTGAGCTATTAGCTAAAGGATTTGGGAATCGAGTCTGAGCAATTACTTAAGCACTGACTGGTCATTGTGTGCCCGAACCACAGTTTATAAATTCTGCACTTTCAGCAGCTCGGTTCGAGGCCGTGGAGGGAGAGGGTGGAGGTCCTGCACCACCCCCAGGCCGCTGACGGATGCTGTGTTTTTATTGCTGCGAGCCTGTTCTCGCTGTCGCATTACGCCCAATGTTAAGACGACTTTGCTCCCCTGAAAACAAAAAGTCACTCCTGCGCTCTGGTGCAGGTGTGTTTGGAGACATAATGTCTGATTATTGAATCAAGTTTGATCGTTTCATTAGTTCACTTGTCTGCAATAACAGCAGGACCGACGGCGTGATGTTCTTCAGTCAAAGACAAACGAGCCCTCGGTGAACCTCAGGATCCCACAGGATTGGCTCCTGGGAAATGGGACCAGAAAATGAGGCATCTCAATTCAAAGCACTCAAACTTCCTGGTGATGAGGGCTTTGTAATTTTCTTAACATGCTGCTGGCACATTGTTTGGCTGTCGTGTCACACGGTGCTGACGGTGTATTATGGACCCCACGCTGTGTTGTATAAGCAGCTACCGTCCTTCTTTAACTGTAAACATGTGTCGTGTTGTTCTTCTTCTGAACCCCCTGCTGAAAGAAAAAGCTGCAGCAGGTTTGGCTGAGCCTGTCAATGTGTGAGCGACCATCAGTGTGGATAACAGCCACAAAGCATTACAGGCCCGCCTGGACGCCGCCTCTCAGCCTGTCAGCTGTTAGCTCACTTTGATAGCTGTTAGCTCACTTTGTTAGCTGACGGCGCTGCCCCGGCGGCCCGTTGCAGCAGTTATACGTACGTTTTCTCTAAAGTTACAGTGCAAAGTTCATACTGAAGAATACACTGGAAAAGGTTAGCTTGAGGTGTTCAGTCCAAATCAAACAAAACTTTGTCGCACTAAATGACATTTTTGCTTTATGTGGCCAATCAGTGAACAACAAAATGCACAGAAACAAAGCATCATGATTATGTGACAACTGAACAACCTTAATCTACAGTTAGTTCAGAATAACAGTGGTGAAACCTTCGACTACAGGGTACGTTAATATATGACCGGTTACGTTAGAATCAAAAAGTATGATGCTATATATTTGATTGCCAACGCTTTAACATTAGTGTCTAATGTCACATTTAGCCAAGTTACCACCTTTGCTAGCGTATGATCATCGTCTAAGCGTGTCCCTGTTTCTCCGGCATCAGTCCAGTGATGGCTGTGGTCAATGGACGTCCACTGTGACGCTTTTAGAAGACGCAGTGAGAGTGTTTGGACATTTTGTCTGTTGGAAATCTTCTATGACCTCATTGTGTGTGAAATATGACAGAAGGTCAGTCTGTACAATTATGCTAATAATTAGAATGACCAGGATAATTTACATCTAATAGAGAAGAGAGAAGGTTGGACAGTCCAGCAGGCAGCAGAGCAGAACACCAACAGACTGTCAGTCAGCATCACGGACTAATGACGCAGCTCAGCGAGGATCCAGGCGGTCCACAGAGGATCTGTCTGTGTCCCGTCTGCAGCACAGACCCTTCACTGACGGACCACAGACGTCACAGCTTTAACATCACTTCTGTCCATATTTTCTCTCTTTGCTTCAGCCTGTTTTCTCAGTTTATGGTTTTTCTAGTGTCTGATTTTGGGGGGTCCTGCAGCCCCTCAGCCGCCCCCCTTCCGGGGCGCTCGATGTAAAACGTGTCTTTGCATCGACACCTGAGCGACTTCTTTCGTTCTTGGTCAAATTGTTAGGATGAGTTAGGATTAAGTGATGAGAAGGCACCGTTCCATTTGTTTCAGAGAGCAGCTTCAGAGTTTATCTGGACGGGTTGTTTCCTCGATCATCGTCTTCTTTAATGACTGTTTCATGTGTGGAGGCCCTCTGGAGTAAACGCAGGCCTGGTTGGAGTCGCGGGCTGCTGCAGACCTCCAGCACTCACATCCTGACAGTCAGGTTCAGATTACTCTTTCTGTCTTTCTGGATGTCATTATCTTTGGAGGCAGAGCAGCAGGAACCTGAATACAGTTTATTCTTATCGTCAGCTTGGAATGAAGTTCAGGAAATGTAATTTTATCTGAAACGATTTCAAGTGTAAGTCACTTATGTTTTATTCGGCACTCTGGGTCAAAGCTCTGCCAGCGTCTAAAAACTGTTGAAAACAGCTCGTCTGCAGAAGCAAAGATGTCTTAAGATGACGACGTTTCCTTAAACTGGGTGAGGAAGCGTTTTAACAGACGTGTCTGAACCGAGCTGAAGCCACTCGTCCATTAATTGATCCTCGGAAATAAATCAGTGAGTGTTCAGAGACCTGAAATCTGTCTGAACGTCAGACGTCTCACGATTTCACTGTTTATGTTTACTCTGATGAAGAAGTTGATCACATTAACATAATTGGTGGATGTTGTTTACTTGAGCTCTGACTTTCCCACATTGTTGTCTTAATCACTTTATAATTACTTTTGGACGATCGTAGTCGGAAAGTTCAAAAACTCACCGAACGAACGAAAAACGAACGTCACGCTTTCGGACTCGTGACGACAGGTCATAGATTTCTCAGAGGACACATTTAGCAGCCGAGGTCCATTAAACAACCGTCTGCTTGGACACGTCTGAAACTTAACGGCAGCCCAGAAACACTGAAGAAGACGAGGTTTTCTTCGTCAATCTGCAAAGTCAAACTTTAACTTTGAATGCACACGGGGGGACCAATCAGCTTCTGCTGAGGCGGGAGAAGAGAAAATATGGTTCTAAGAAAGCTCATTGATTTATTTTAGATTCACTGTTAGCCACCACGCTAGCCAGCTAATGCTAGCTTCCTATGTTGTCTGGCAGCTAACGCTAACATTAAATGACTGAAGGCTAGATTACAGATTATTAGATTACACCTTAAATGTTAGTAAATAATCTGTGTTTGAATCAATGGAGTCTTATTTCCAACATTTTTTCCATGTTTTGGTGCATCAGATTCAACATTTCTGACGTGATCTCTGACGTCACACTGACCTCCTGCTCTCGTCCTTCCTACAAAAAGGAAAAGTCTGCCTCTTCAGCCGTCTCTCTGTCAGTGGAATGAAGTCCTGGTTGGATTTATTACAGCAGCTGTTTGCTGTCTGACACAAAGCAAACTTAAGCTAATGGATCCCGGAACGATGAGTTCAATAACCGAACTTGTTCCCACTGAAGTCTGACGTCTGCACTGGGAAACACGTCGGACGCTGAGCTTCACATTTAACCTGCAGCGCTTCATGTGCTTCTTCTCACGTCGACACTAATTTCATCTTTTAAAACAAGTGATAAATAAACCGTTTGTGCTCCTTAAAGATCTTTCTGCCATGTTTTGTAGGACAGAACATTGTAAAAAGCACAAAGTGAGTCAAAAAAAACCTTTATTATATATTGTACATTCAGTGTAGACGACACGCAGTCCGAGACACTGACAGGCGTTTTAATGGAGGCGTCATTCCCCTTCAAATGTATTCTGAAGTCTTTGGCTTTATTTAATCAAACAGAACTGATGTTTTGTGAAGGTGTAAGAAGAGTTTATCATCGCAGCGTCAAACGCTGCTGTTCGTTAAGCTGGAATCCACACGAACGTCTCTGTAAGAAGGCTGTTCTGGGTAACTGTAAGCTGCAGAAACTCTCACAGGAAGCGACACGTACACCTCCCAAATCTCTACTCAGCGCTGTGCACACCTGCCTGTCAGCCCGGTTGATTGGTTAATTCAGCTCCTGTCAGGAGGCGGGCTTACAGAGACGAAAACAAACATAAAGATAGGACAGACTCGAATCAGAGAAGCAGCCGAAGAGAGCGAGCCCGCGGCCTTTGACCTGCGTTACCACACATAACGTTAGCAGTGTCTTCAGCTAAAGTTAGCATGGAGCAGGAGCTCATCAGCCAATCAGGAGCTTCTGCCAGGATCTCCGATGTGAACTTTAACATTCAGAGCCGCGCTCAGCTGCCTCCGCGGACCCTCTGCTGTGGCCTCCACAGGTGGGGTCACCTGACGGCGTTCTGCTCCCTCTGCGTGGTGAGCGTCGCACTTTTCGGCACCCGCAACAGGAGCTGGAACAGCAGGTGACAGAGCCGCTTCACCGGCCGAGCGTCCGTGTGCTGTGTCCCAGCAGGAGCTCAGAGCAGAGGTGAGATGTCAGCTCGCCGTGCAGAGAGACTAACGCTGCTGCCTGCAGCCCGGCCTCTTCCACGCGACCCCTCCAGGGAAAGCTTAGACCAATCCCTGTGCAGATTACTCCAAAGCCTGCACACTCCATCCTCCACAGCCAGACCCCTCATTCAGATAAACCCATAATTATACAGTCTGTGATGATTTATGGCCTCACGCAGACGAATGTGTGCCGTCTGATCATCTGTCACGCTTTGATGGAGCAAACGGCTTCAGTCGAACTGTTTTTTATCCCAAATGATCAGAATGATGCATCTCAAAGTGATTAAAGACCAGTGAAAAAGGTGTTTTATCAAAGCTTTTCATGAGCCTATCAGCTGGATTTCAGAGGAGATCAATGGTCTTTTCCTCACTCGTCTTCCGTCTCTGCTGTCCAAGAGTCAACTGACAGTCCAGCTGTCTGAGGATCTGCTGTCTGAGGATCTGCTCTCTGAGGATCTGCTGTCTGAGGATCTGCTGTCTGAGGATCTGCTGTTTGAAGATCTGCTGTTTGAAGATCTGCTCTCTGAGGATCTGCTGTCTGAGGATCTGCTCTCTGAGGATCTGCTGTCTGAAGATCTGCTGTTTGAAGATCTGCTCTCTGAGGATCTGCTGTCTGAGGATCTGCTGTCTGAGGATCTGCTCTCTGAGGATCTGCTCTCTGAGGATCTGCTGTTTGAAGATCTGCTCTCTGAGGATCTGCTTTCTTAGGATCTGCTCTCTGAGGATCTGCTGTCTGAGGATCTGCTGTCTGAAGATCTGCTCTCTGAGGATCTGCTGTTTGAAGATCTGCTGTCTGAGGATCTGCTGTTTGAAGATCTGCTCTCTGAGGATCTGCTGTTTGAAGATCTGCTCTCTGAGGATCTGCTCTCTTAGGATCTGCTCTCTGAGGATCTGCTGTCTGAGGATCTGCTGTTTGAGGATCTGCTCTCTGAGGATCTGCTGTCTGAGGATCTGCTGTCTGAAGATCTGCTGTTTGAAGATCTGCTCTCTGAGGATCTGCTGTCTGAGGATCTGCTGTCTGAGGATCTGCTCTCTGAGGATCTGCTGTCTGAGGATCTGCTCTCTGAGGATCTGCTGTCTGAGGATCTGCTCTCTGAGGATCTGCTCTCTGAGGATCTGCTGTTTGAAGATCTGCTCTCTGAGGATCTGCTCTCTTAGGATCTGCTCTCTGAGGATCTGCTGTCTGAGGATCTGCTGTCTGAAGATCTGCTCTCTGAGGATCTGCTGTTTGAAGATCTGCTGTCTGAGGATCTGCTGTTTGAAGATCTGCTCTCTGAGGATCTGCTGTCTGAAGATCTGCTGTTTGAAGATCTGCTCTCTGAGGATCTGCTGTCTGAGGATCTGCTGTCTGAGGATCTGCTCTCTGAGGATCTGCTGTCTGAGGATCTGCTCTCTGAGGATCTGCTGTCTGAGGATCTGCTCTCTGAGGATCTGCTGTCTGAAGATCTGCTCTCTGAGGATCTGCTGTTTGAAGATCTGCTGTCTGAGGATCTGCTCTCTGAGGATCTGCTGTTTGAAGATCTGCTCTCTGAGGATCTGCTGTTTGAAGATCTGCTCTCTGAGGATCTGCTCTCTTAGGATCTGCTCTCTGAGGATCTGCTGTCTGAGGATCTGCTGTTTGAGGATCTGCTCTCTGAGGATCTGCTGTCTGAGGATCTGCTGTTTGAAGATCTGCTGTCTGAGGATCTGTCTGATCTGCTCATTCACTGACGATGTCACCTGCTGGGACTCTTCACATGGTTTCATGTCATCGGTCTTAGTTTGTGATCAGTGATCTACCTTCTCTTGCCGTGGCCTCGTCTCACAGTCTGTCCTGTCTGCTCATGTTATCGTCATGTACTCGATATTTCGTGCAGAGAAAAGGATCTGACCTGAACGTGAGGAACAGCGACTCGGGAAAGAAGACATTTGTCTCACATGTCTCCTCGTTTCCTGCTCGGCGTCTCTCTGCTGGAGATTCTTTGAGATAAACAAAAAAGAAGCTCTCCTTGCTAATGAGTTCGCTAACGGTCAGTTTGCAAACATGCTAGCTCATTAGCTCAGTCGCTAACAGGATGGCCCAAATGATTATCATCATTTCCTGTTTGATAAACACTGCACACGTATCTGAAACTGTGAGACCTGCTGGATTGAGACTCGTCCCAGCCACATGTTGATAAGGTGTCTCACGTTCTGTAATCTTTGGACGTATTCGTGTGGTCTCACAGCTCATAAATACGATTCATTCATGTGTTAGCTCGTGGCTAACTGTTAGCTCACTGCTTAATTGTCATTGTCGTATCTTAACTGTCATCCAGAAGTTCTTCTTCTGGTGTTTTTGTCGGCTAGCAAAGAGCTTCAGATGCATCAGCACCTCCTTCTGGACCGGAGGAGGACCCTGATTCACATGAAGCCCAGAAACCGGATTGTGATCAGATCTGTGACCAGCAGAGATGCAGATGTGTGGCTGAGTGGATTTTATCTGGATATGAAACCACTGACAGTTTGAAGAGTCCTGAATCAGAAGCTTGGTGTCTCTGACCTTCAGCCGACCTTCTGACGTCCTCTCTGTCCCCTCACCGTGTCTCTTTAGACGGGTTTCTTCTCCTTTAAGAAGTAACCGGTCTTTGTTTCTGTTGTCCTTGCTTGTCTCTCTGTTAGTGGCTGACACACACACACACACACACACAGACACACCGTCTAACACTTAACAGGCTAATGATCGCCATCCTCGAGCGTGGTTTAATGGACCGGCAAACAACAAACATCACACCATACAGCAGGCAAGCGTCGGCCATCAATGATGGATCATTTTGGGCCAATCAGAAATCAAATCTCCATACTTGTCGTCTTGTGTTCAGCAGCACGTCGCCGGGCCATAATGAAAGAGTCTGACAGTGAGTCATTGACCGTTTCACTGTTTGTGCCTCCAAACAGACCATAAAACTTCACAATTAAAGCCAGAAGTTTTCCAGCCAGAGTTTCAACCTCCGACACGACGGCAAATAATCTTCAAATGGCTTTTTAAAGGGGAAGACGCTGCTTTAACCTCAGTCCAGACACCGTCCTCCGTCCTTTAATACACACAACGTATGTCGGAGAACAGATAAATGGAGGTTTGATCCTGCCCCCCCACGTCTATCTGATCTCATCTTTCTCATCTCCCCCCCCCCGTACTCCATTTCCTCCTTTTTCTGTTCCGTGTCCTCAAATTGCTTCTTCCTCCATCATCCGCCGCCATCACACTTTCATCTGGTTCCCTGGATATCACTCTTTCATCTGCGCTGATCCTCCTCTGTCCTCCTCATCCCTCATTCACACAAACACGGCTGTTTAATCAGCAGCTCGTTTCTCTCATTCCTTAAACTGAAGGACGGCAGAAGACTGAGGAGGTTAAACTGCTGCAGACGCGTTAACGACCACAGATTTCCATTCAGGAACATCGTGTTAGTGATTCATTAAAGGTTGAAAATGCAGGTGGAAGCAGGTTTGAGGACGTTTGTCAATGGACTGTGAAACATCCAAAACTGTGTCAAAAATGATTGATAACAGTCTGATCTTCAATAGTGATGAAGTGGAATAAAGAAATATGAAAAACAACAAATCAGAGACACAAAAAGACTGATATTATATTCAGTATTAAATATTCTGAGATATTCTCCATAAGCAAACTTATTGTAATCAATAAGTCAGAGCAACATGAGCTCATTGATGATGAGGTCATGTGATCGTTCCCTGTGTTTAAAGCATCTGTCACATGTTCTGCTGTGTTTCTGAAGCTTGGGCTTCGTACGGAGCTCCTGATGCTGAAGGCCTGACTGTGGCTTCACCCTCAGCTCCACCTCGCTCTGCTACGTCCACCTACGTCTGCTGAGACTCACGGCTGAGGGCCACGTGTGTTTGCAGGTATTACGGGCTGAAGTGGTGAACGCTATCACATCGCTCAGGTCTGTGGAGCGCTGCTTTCTGCTCTCGTGGTCGTCCGCAGTCACCGTGATGAAGCCTGCAAACGCCTCAGACATGAGGAGGACGGCAGGCGTTCTCACATCAGGGCATGAAGCTGGATGAGACGAGATTTCTATTTGAGAAGTGGGCCGAAGTATGAAGGAGAGCAGAGAGGAGCGCCGAGCGTCTCACGCCTCCTAACTGAGGAGGTTCTGCATGTTTGTGGCAGGAGATGATGAATCCAGAGGGAGGAATGAGCAGCGAGGTTCCTACAGAAAAACTTCTGGTAGTTTTGCATCTCGTTGGTCATTTTTGCATCTGACTTTTTAATGTTTGATATTCCAGCTGACACACGTGTTCACGACGACATACATGTAGACTTATGAGACCGACATTGTTCTACCACAGCGTGTCCGCTGTCTGTCAAGTGCACACAGTCCTTCCATTGATACACAAAACAGACGTTTGCAGTGAACATGGCCTCGTTCTGTGAAGACTTCCACCCTCAGACCTTAAAGGAAAGACCTCAGCAGCTTCCGTCACACAGAAGAATCCTCTGGGAACCAAATGTACTCGTTCTGTCCTGTTTTCTTCTGAGGAACGTCACGAGCGTCAGGCGTCCGTTGTCTCCTACTTGATTCACATGTTCATTTCCTCCTTCACGGATCGCTGTGATCAGCCACGCTGCTCTACAGCCTTCAGTCAGTTCAGGTTTTAACTGGAACCAGCTGACGGTCCCCCGTCTCCTCGCCTCGGCCCTCCGCTGACTTCCTGTAAGATTCAGAATAAACTACGAGATGCTGTTGATTGCTTCTAAGCCTCTGCATGACTCTGCCCTCTCTCACATTTCTGATCTCCTCATCTCGTATTCCACTTCTCGGCCTCTCTGATCCTCTAATCTCAGCCTTTCATCCGTCCGCCACTGCAGCTGTAAAACAGAAGGCGATGGTGCTTCACTGTTTTAACCCCGAGTCTCTGGAATCGTCTTCCTCATCTGTCAGATCTGCTGAATCTGAGCAGATGTCCACTCTGGACTGTTTGGAGCTGCTTTCCTCTCAGTGAGCTCAGTCTCTCATTTTTTTACCTTCTCTTGGTGTGTGTGAGGCACTTTGTGCTGTTTAAATAAAGCTTTACTGACTTCTATTCCAAGTTTTCAACGCTGTCACTTTGTTCCACTTCATCACTTTTTTGCAGCGTCTGCTTTAATAAACCTCTCGTGCCTTCTCTTCTTTAAATATGGCAGCTTTGTGTACAGCGTCAGTGTACAGAGAGCACATGAAGCTTAACGAGTCTGACTGTTTCCTCCAGGAGTGTTTCCTCCGCTGCGAGCGGCGCTCCTCAAAGAAAGAATAATAAAAGAAAGGAAGAAGAAAAGGTTGCAAGGACGACTCCAGTTCTCCGTCTCCAGACTCAGCTCTCTCCACCCACAGCCAATTTCCTGTCCCTCAGCTCATTAGTCATCTCCACCCTCCCCTTCAACACCTCTCTGAGGATCTGCTGGGTAATCACAGGCTCTGAGGAGACTCCTCTGTGTGAAACCGGGCTGCTGCTGCCAATCAGGACTCTTTAATTAACCTGCTGATTCGTTCAAGTGACATCACGCAAACTGTAACTACGACCGTCACAGCTGTGAGTGAAGCCTCGACCACTCGACCCCCGACATCGATTTATGTATTTAAACTGAGCCGTCGTCCGTCAGTACAGCTGAGGTTTTAGGTCTGATGGCTGACTGTGAATCGTCAGCTGACGCCGTTTATGTCAGTTTTTCGCTAACGTGCAGCCTGAAGAAGCTGAACACAAACCAGGCAGCACATTCACGACGAAGATCCGGCTTCGTTGTTTAGACTGAAAAACGTAAATCATCCGCAGGATTCGTCTGCTGACAGGTGATATTTTCATATCTCTCTACTCTTAGTTTCATCTTATTAGCTTCTCCAGAACAAGACGTGACGAAGGCCTGATTAAAAGTTACTGTTTAGTGTTTTTATTGTCTTTATTTATTGAACTCTGTTTCATGAGATTTTAATTTGAAGTCACATTTCAGGCTAATGAGACATAATGAGACATTAATTAGTCCACTTTCCTTCTTCAGCAAAGAGTTTTTAAGTGTTTCTGGATCTCAAAACTTCAGTGTTCTCTAGGCCGACATGCAGAACGAGGTTTGTGTCCAGCCTCCTCTCAAAAACCTTCTCCTCGATCCCTCCAACCCAAATAACCACACACTGTTTCTTTACAGCTTCTGGAAGTCAGATGATCATGTCAGGCTTTCAGGCCACAGATGGTCTTTTCATGGATGCAGAAGCTGCACGTTCTGGTTTTCCCTGACTGTGTGCAGCCGTTGATGGACGGTGGATCAGAGCATCTTGATCAGCAGACCTCAGCGGCCTGTTTTTCACTGTCTGTCAGCTCGTAAGTTTTTCATTTAGACTGACGTGCGTGTCTCCTCTTCAGCTCCAATCACTCGTGGAGTGCCTCAGGGTTCCATCCTAGGACCCGTCTCATTTCCTTTAAACATCATGTTTCCTCTCTGTCACGTTACAGAAGGCATGAGGATTTATTTATTACTCAGATGATACTCAGATAAATCTCCACATGGAGCCCGGAAACCTCTCTGATGTCGGTCAGCAGGTGTTAAAGATCCCCGTCAGTTAAATTCAGAACACACAGAAGTCCTGATCATTGGCCCAGAAAACCAGGTAATCTCTTGGTACCACGTCTATTTTTTAGTCTGGATTAAATTTTTGATCATCTAGACAAGCTACCAATGAGTTTTCAGTTTTATTGATTACTTTTAAGGATCATATTTCAGAGTTGCTCTTCACTCACTAACCTGTGTTCAACCTGAGATCCTCAGAAAAGAACCAACTGTGCCTCGGTCTAGATTTAAGACTAAATGTAAGATCAGATTTAAGACTTTAAGACCTCCGGACTTCAGAGCAGATGGAGCTCGTCTTTCTTTGTCTTCCGTCCTCCTGTCTCTCCTGTGTAACCCTGGTTTTTACAGTCTTCTGTAAGTCGCCTTTGTTGTTCCTGTTGGATCAAAGTGCTGAAAGTCTCTGAAACTGACCATAACTTTGTACGTCCTGAATTTTTAATCCCTCCTCTAAATCCAAACTAACCTTGGTTGTAGAGAAGCTTGTGAATTATTTTGCTCTCACCTGTTCTTCCTCTCTGGATTCTATTATAAGTTTTAAGCTGAAAAGCCAACAAATCCTCTTCTGCCTTGTTAAATATTCATGCATGAATGAGAGACAGAAGAAAAGCAGTGCAGGGAAAACTCTTTTGTTCATTGCCACATGAAAGAAAAAATCTAGCTGGAAATTAAAACTGCAGGAGCAGTTTCCACCAGTCATATATCAAATCATTTCTAATGTAATTAACTATGCGGCAGATGAACCTTCCTCTGAGAAATAATCTTTTTTAAGTGTCGCTGTAATCAAGCCGCTGGTGTTGGAGAGCACATATCTGCACACAGACTGCTGCCATGTTTGAACCGTTCGTTTGATGTGTGAAGACTCGTAACTCAAGGCCGGATCCCGCACAAACCCACTCACCTGCGCCCTCGTGATTCTGCTCGCTGAACAGCTCAGAATATAAATATATAAACCTTTTCACTGGTCATTAATTCAGCCTGCTGCTGCTATTGTCCACACAGTCACAATCATTTCACTTCTGACTGAAGTCTAAATATTATCGTTTTCAAGGCTCTGGAGGACGATGCAGCCGTCCAGTCAGAGCTGAAACTCATGATTCTTTGATTATCAGTGAAGCTGTCGAGTCCATAAATGTCCAAAAACATTTGTAAATGATTTCCAAAAGTCCAAACGTATGTCTTCAAATGTCTAACCAACAGTCTAAATCTCCCAAATATCTCATTTAAAGTCATGAAATACTGAAAAAAATGGAAAATATTCACATTTTAGAGGCAGGGAAAAGGAATTTTTGTGTTTTTTCTTAAAAAAAATGACAGAAATGATGTTTGCTGCTGCTGCTCTGAAGCCACACTGAGCCAGCAGACACTTTCCTGTTCGTCGCACACTCTGTGTTCATCGTGGAACCTTAATGGTACTGTCCTGCGGTAAACTGATAATCAACACTGCAGCCTGCAGGCCTCCTTAACTGATTAAGAAAAACAAAATGACACAAAGGAAAACAAAACTTAGAGCGAGCTCGCATCAGGAGGTCTGCACAGCGTCCTGTTGAGAGCAGAGTTAATGAGCCGAAACGTTCAAGAAGAACCACTTTGAACATTTCAGGAGGCGTCGTTCTTCTCTCCCCGAAACACCTCAAACTCCTCCAATCAGCTCCTCTGTCTCATCACTGCCATGACAGACACACGAACACACCGCAGTGCTGAGACACATGAACGCACCGCAGTGCTGAGACACACAAACGCACCACAAACAGTGTGTTTTGTGTTTCTGTGCAACTCTGGTTTAAATGTATGTCCTGTGTGTGGCCAGTGTGTGTGTGTGTGTGTGTGTGTGTGTGTGTGTGTGTGTGTGTGAGATGCAGGAGCTTTGTGAGCATTGCTGGCACTACAGAGACATCCTTAGTGGAATGGAGAACAAAGAGAGAGGCTCTTAATGAGCTCTGCCACTGCTGAGACCCAAACTAGGCCAGCCAACAGGCCGTGTGTGTGTGTGTGTGTGTGTGTGTGTGTGTGTGTGTGTGTGTGTGTGTGTGTGTGTGTGGTGCTGACACACACAGAACACAGTGCAGGACCAGCAGTGGGACCTGTACCAACCACAGACATTAGCCAGGTGAGTCAGAGCGCAGCAGCTCTGCAGCGACAGAATGTTTCATGTGATGTTTCTCGTTTGTTCTCTTAAAATTCCCTCAGCACACCTGAACAGGTTGTTTTTCAAGTCCTCCACAGATTTATCAGCACACTCCTTTAACGCCGTCACACTCAGTTTAAAGAAAAGGATGCAGCAGAACCAATCGTCTTATTTATTCCCACAATGCAACTGGACCACACAGCTGTTTGTTTATGCTAGCAGCAGCGGACGTCGCCTGCAGCAGAGCTGAGCAGCAGAGCTGAGCAGCAGAGCTGAGCAGCAGCTGCTCAGTCTGATCTGCTCACTTCTCTCCGACTCCACACCAACAGACCTGCTTCAGTTTCTTCAGCTGACGCTGACTCGAGTGACATCACTCGAGGACATTCACACAGCTCCTCTGAGACACTGAAGGTATACACAGCTTCAAACACACATGCAGTGAAAGTCCCCAACACCTGGGAACACCTGGACAGCCACACAGACGTCGAACATGAAGATGGAGCTCGTCGTTAAATGAGAGCAGAAACAACAGCGTCGCGTTTCGTCTTCTGCCTTCATCCCTCCGGACACTTCAGGCAGAATTCAAACACAAACCCACACAGCAGTGGATGCAGAGCGCTCTCCTGCATCTCTGCATGAGTGAAGTTCTCACAAAAACACCAAGAAGATGTTCCGTTTCATCTGCCAGCTGAAAACATTGAGGAGAAATCAACAGGCAGCAGGAGGCTTAATTAACTCTCAGCACGGCTCTGTGTTGGCGGCTTACCCTCAGTCAGACCCATGTGGATGCTCCAGTAGTTCTGCAGACACTGCAGCTCTTTCTTCATGCCTCTCTTGCAGCGGCAGTCGTACAGCGGCGAGTCCTGCAGCACCTCCAGCGCCCCCTGGCACTCCTTGGAGGCCAGCATGGCGCTGCGCTCCTTGTCTCCGCCGGAGAGGCACTGGCGCATGATCCGGTAACGTGAGCTGCACTGGCTGTTCTGGTTGCACAGTTCGGAGGCTCGGACGCAGTCCAGAGGTTCCCTCCAGCCGGGGGGCGCCAGCTCCGAGTCACACACACACACATCTGGAGGGGAAAGACAGACGGGAGTGAGACAGGATGCTGCTGACGAGGCTTCATGTGTCTGCGGCCTCGTTCACCTGTGACACGTGTCATAAAAACATAACTGCCCATAAAAATACTGTCAATATTCTCATGAGAAAACTATCAGCGTCATATGTTGCATAGTATGTGAACTACATGTGGAGTTCATGTGAACTACATGTGGAGTTCAGGTGAACTACATGTGGAGTTCAGGTGAACTACATGTGGAGTTCAGGTGAACTACATGTGCAGTGTTGCTGGTAAAGAGCAGACATGTTTCCGTGCTGAACTCAAAGACTTCCTGTTGTTTTCTCTGTTGCTGTTTGAACCAGCTGACTTCCACAAGCTTCACTTCCTCCATATTTAATATGGATATTTTCATGATTAGAGCTGAAGTTTGAAACGTGTTCATTGGAGGAGAAGTTTGTGGACTCACACACTGTAATAATAACAGTAATTATTGTCGTCACAGCAGCGTCTGCAGCCATCATTTCATTATTCTGCAGTATTTGTGGATTTGAACTGATGTAGAATGAGAACGACTTTGACAACATTTATTTATTGAATCTGTTTTACTGCAAACAAACGACGGTTTGTGTTCTGAGTCCGACACGAAGAGGAACAAGGCAAACACACACTTCACAGCACATTAATAAAAGATGTTTCTGTGCACAGCGGTCACATCAGCACACATGCAGGACGGCATTCATACATGGAACTGTGATCAAACTGGTTCAAAGTGTGAAGGCAGTGCACGCTAACGCTCGCCGTGAGGAGCTCTGCTGGTCACCTCCTGCATCTTTTTACATCACTACATGAGAGTTTGGTTCAGTCCAGTCAGTCAGCTCAGAGGACATGAGGACAGAACGCTGTCCAAAGGTTCAGTCAGAGAGAACAAAGAAGCTCAGAAAGAACAGAAGGAACCATCAGAAAGAGCAGCAGCAGCTTCCTGTTTCACCGTCGAGTCCATCAGAAGCTTCACCAGCTGCTTCAGCAAAGGATCCTAAAACTTCAGAACAGGAGCAGAAGTTTGGTCTGGACCAGCTCATCCCAGTCTGAACCAGTTCAGTGTGAACACTGGGAGGCCGATCCAGAGTCACTTTCACTGGTGTGGATCAGGTGTGACACTGTGGGACATCCTCGTTATTTCATTCTTCTTCTGGGGACATCAAATAAAACACGTGCTGTCTGAGCGATGCTGTTTGTATCCGTGTGAAAACAGAACATGAGTGCAGCAGGTGATTCCCCTCCGACCGTCGTCTCCGTCAAATGTTTGATTGGCTTTTCCCGCCCTGAGGAGCGACTGCAGGTCTTCCTGTCAGGCTGCTCGCAGCCCAGCAGCCCTGCAGGCCGGCTGTGTGAAGCCTGAGAGCCGAAGCTCAGGACGAACAGTCCGTTTGAGACGCTCGTCGACACGCCGGCTCGGCTGCTGTCAGGACTGAGAGCCGTCACACGTGAACTTCACCGTCAGCACCGTCATCCGCAGCACCGCCGCTTACCGTGACTCAACAGAAACAGGCGAAGTCCGCGGCCGCTCCGTCTCAGCGCTGCTGAACGACGTTCAGAGAACAAACATGGAGGATACGACGAGAGTCTGAGAGCTGCTGACTGGACCACTTTGAGCCTGTCGAGGTTTTCGTCTGAAATGATGTGAGAGAAGCTGTCAGCAAATCACTGCAGGCGACACATGACGTCCTCATGATGTCATCAGCAGCCCTGAGCCAATGAAAGTGTGAGCAGGGTTGAGGAGGCCATCTCAAATAGAGTAACTGGAGTGTTTGTGCGTCAGCGTCTCTTCACACAAACTGCTGACCTCTGACCTCTGACCTCTGAGCTCCTCTTAAAGATGGCCGCACGTCGCTAATGAGCAAACAAACAAGCTTCATCGATGCTTCAGGAGTGTTTTCCATGAACGTGCTCCTCGTGGCTCTTTGACTGTCCGCCGGGTCAGATTTCACACAGCTGATACAAACAAAGGAGAAAACGAGGAGGTCCACCTTCAAATAGAAGGAGGAGATTTAAAGGAGGGCAGGAGAAAAAGAGGAGCTGGACGTCCTCCGCAGAGCAGCCGCCGTCCGTCCAGGCGTCCAGACTCGCTGCCCATTGGTTTTCATTTGACTGTCTGTGTTTACTTTTGTTTCCATCGACCAATCAGAACACAGAACAGCTCAGTTTGAGTTACATGTTATCCACAGCGACCAATCACCTGCTGCCTGCATCCATGATGTCACGGGTTAAACCAAAAATGGGGGCAGGGCGGGGGAGTAAGAGCTACTGCTGATTTGTTTGTTTTGTATTGAGGATGATGATGATGATGATGATGATGATGGCGGTGGTGTCTGCTGGTCTGTCTTCAGGTGACAGAGTCTGAGACCCCCGTCAGGAGCGTGGTTCTGTCCACACTGACTGAAAGCTGATTACAGGTGTGTTCCTGTCTGCAGGTAAAACTGGTTCTTTTTCTGTCTCCTCTTCTTCTTCTTCTTCTTCTTCTCCTTCTTCTGCTGTTCATGGTGAGCGATGAAGACGTGCAGCGACTGAGGACAAATGTCACGTCAGACGGCCGTGAATCAGCCGGAGTCTCTGCGCTCGAGGTCGGCCTTCGTCTCAACGTGCTGACAGCAACATTCAGCAGACGTCCAATTAGCTGAGCGTCTGATCTGGATGTTTACCTGCGACAGGTATGCCTCCTGGATGTTACAGCTCATCATCCTCACCTGATTCATCTCCAGACGAGGTGATGTGAACATCTTCAGCTAAATGCAGAGCCTGCTCCTGGTGGGGCTCAGACACAAACCTTTTAAAAATCCACTGGATTATCTGAAGAAATGTCAGAAATGTGAAACACGACTTTTTCTCTGAGCTCATTAAACAAGAGACGCTCGCATGACGTGCACCAGGTGACTCTGTTACCATGGAAACGGGTCCCTCCTGGTCCAGCTCGGTTTAGTTTTCAGGCTTCACGTCACCTCCTTGAACCGGTGTTAGAGTCAATCTGTCAGGCTGAAACAGGCGTTCTGTCAAAGGTTCCTCTTCACTGCAGGCATCATCATCTTCATCATCACCATCATCATCGTCATCATCATCATCATCTTCTGACAGACTGCTGACCTTGAGCCACACGTCCTCCCTGTGTGTTAACTGCTCTGACATTTGATCTTCATGTACGTTTCATGTGTTTGATGTGATCAGGGCTCGTTGTTTTGGGTCTGTTTTCCACATCCATGAGATAAACCAGACTGATCTCAGATCAGCTTTATGAGACTGACTGACCCTGGTTCACTTTGTTGGGCTGCTCCTCTGAACCCCTTCATGAAGCCCCCCTGTGGGCAGACTGAGGCACAGACCAGGACCCCCCTCTGGTTTCAGGACCAGGACTCTGTGCCCACACAGCTTTCACTCATCGCAGCTCAAATCAGCTAAAAACAACCAAACTCCGCCCGAAACAGCTGCAGCTGAAACTGCTGCTTCAAGGCCGGAGCACCGCCGATCGACCGCTGACGCCATCTCAATCACATTTATTGATCACAGCATCAAAGACACACGTTTGAAAAGTGACATTATTCTACAGTTTGTCCACCAGAGAGCAGCGACGCGTTCACTGCTCAGCTGAAAAACATCCTGACAGTTATTCAAAGAGCTAAACCAGAGAAATTTACCAAAAAATGTTTCTGAAGAGGAGACGATCGGATTCTTTACTGTCACATATCAGCGTCAGTATCGGCCTCAGTCCTCTGTATCGGTCAGGCTGCTCCTCACACATCACTGATGATCGGTCAGACTGAAGTACTTTGATCCTGCAGTACATTTACTGCAAATACTGTCATGTATTTTGTAGAAGGTGTGTGAGTTTTAATACAGGTGAACACACTAAACAGCACAAATTTAAAGAAACAAACAGACCAACACCTGATGGGGGGGGGGGGGCACAGGGGGAACATCTCAGAGATTTCATGGGAAAGCAAACCCACCCACATGGCCCGCCCCTGCACCCGCCGACCTCCACCTGCAGGTGTGTGTGTGTGTGTGTGTGTGTGTGTGTGTGCGCGCGCGCGCGCGCGCGCGCGCGCGTGGGCGCGTGACACGCTGAGGGTTTACTCACCCAGCACGAACACCAAAGTGATGATCTGAATCAGGATCATGTCGCGTCCGGCCGTTATCCCGCAGGTCATGAAGGCAGTCCGGTCCGGTTGGACCCGGCTCTCTCTCTCGCTCTCTCCCGGTGTCTCTCACTCACTGTCTTTCTCTTTCTGCGCTGAAAACCGGTAAAACTGCCGCCGACATGGTGGAGCGAGCAAATACCCCTGGAGACGGTTTTCACGGGGAGCCCGGACCCCCCTCGGTGGACTCAAACCAGCACGGTGGGAGCAGTGCCCTCAGAGTCCGTTAAGGACCGCATATTCCGGCGGGCAGCGCGTGGCGGAGGATCCTCGGTTCATCCGGAGAAGTGGGTCCATGAACGGTGAAGCAAAGTCTGTCCCTGCCACTGTCCTCTGTCCTCCGGGCTGTCACACGTTCAGCATCCAGGCGCTCCGCCTCCCTCCGTCCGCCCGCCTCACTCCAACTTTCCCCGCTGCTCGGCGCGACCGTGACTGGAGTTTAGACTCCGGAACGAGGCGTGAGACTGTGAGCTCAGCCCGCTCACATGGACGACGACGACGACAACAACAACAACAACAATAATAACAGTAATAATAATAATAATAATAATAATAATAATAATAATAATAATAATAATGGTATTAATGGGGCTTCTTCATCGCTTTCAGCGGAGCAGCCTGATGCGTAATGGCACGCGCGTCTCCCTCTATTGCTCTTAATCCACTCCAGCTGCCTCGTGCGTCCGCTCGTGTCTCCTTCAGCAAACCCAGCGCGTGCGACCACTGAGGAAAACCTAGAAACCGTCCCCCGTCCCCTCCTTTCCCAACACACACACACAAACACACTCACACAGATACACACACAAGGCGCGTGCCAGCCCCTCTCTCTCTCTCTCTCTCTCTCTCTCTCTCTCTCTCTACCTGCCTCTCACCAGGTGTCTAACAAGCGCCGCTCGCTCGCGCGCACACACTCCGCGCGCTGACCCGGGGTGAGGCTGAAGCGCGCGCGCTGCCTCACTGTAAACTGCACGGGCGTGTTTCTCCTTTAACGCTGAACTAGAATAATAAAGTGAGACGATCTGAGGGCAGAATATAATAATAATAATAATAGAAGAAGAAGAAGAAGAAGAAGAAGAAGAAGAAAAATAATCGTAGTTTAACGAACAGAGACGTCAAAGCTGTGAAATCTGTGCTGGAGCTGCTTCACTCATCTTTCCGTTATTCACACTTTAATCCTCTTATCTCAACCTTTTAACAATAGATTAACTGAAATGAAAAAACAGAATCAGAATTCTTTTCAAACGCCTTTGATGACCCTCTGTTTGCCCTGAGTGCTGTCTGCAGGTTCTCCGGTGAGGCTGCGTGTATGAAGCCTGACAGGCGGCACTCAGGGCAAAGCAGCGCCTCCTCACTGGCTGCTCCTCCGCTGACTCACCATCACACTTTTCTGACTCTGTCCCTTTTTCATTTCTTCTCCTTTCTCAAAACCTGCCGCCTATATTACCCACAATGCAACTTGAGCGCCGAGCGTTGGGCGATGACTCGAGTGACATCACTCGAGGACATTTATCGGACACAGATCTCTGTGGAGACACTGAAGTCTTTAACTGTTTCACCAATGTGGAAGAACTCCTCCAGTTCAACTCTCAGCTTCATCATCATCATCATCATCATCATCATCATCATCATCATCATGTGACCGGCCGGACAGGATACTCCTGAACGCTCCCACAGCTGTGAGGAGAAATCACTTCAGTAGAAACACAAACTGGAGTGAAGTCTGTGGTGTTGTGAAACAGATTAGCATTAGCATTAGCATTAGCTTTCATCTGCTCCCGAGGTTTTCGTGAGGTTCCTTCAAAGAGTTTTTTAGACAGTATTAAAGAACATGAAAAGAGTGAAACACACAAAAAAGGAGCTAAAACGGAGTTAAAAGAATACAGAGATTAGAGAATTAATGGATTAGGCGATCAGTAAATTAATCAACTATTTTAATAATTAATTCAGAATTTCTTAAGTAGAAATGGCGAAACGACAGCTCCTCCGATTTGTTGCTTTTCTTTTTTTTGTATCTGCAAACCGAAAACATTTGTGATATTTTTCATGTGAAAATGACTGAAAGTCTCTTTTCCTTCGCATCTTTAAACAAGACGAATTCTGATCAACTTGATTGACGACTTTCTGCAGATTTCACTTCTCCTCACCGTCACTGACGCTGCTTTTGATTGGCTGATTAACAGAGAGAATATTTTTTCAATAATTGCATCAATGAACTTTTGTGAATGTCAGCATGTGGAAAACTTGTCCGTCATAAACGACCTCCTTCCTCTTCAAAGCGAATCCTGATGTGTTGCTGCAGTCATGTGGTCACTTCATGGCTAATTAATCGAAATGGATCAATGAGCTGATTGGCTTGTGCTGCATCCTTCAGCAGAAACATCCAGTCAGAGCTGCTGCTTCTCTCCACCTATTTTTAGCTGTTAATTACAGCTAATTTAGCTGTTAAATACCTGTGAGATGACAGCAGGTGAGCCCCCCCCCCCCCCCCGTCACATGGGGACGCTAAAAGCCTGCACCAATATAAAAAGAGTGAACGTCAATCAAACGTGGACGAGCTCAGGAAAAACACGGCCTTCATGTAAACGCTCTGCCGTCCGTCCTCGTGAGCTTCAGCATTCAGCCTTTTATCGAAGTACAAATACCTCAGAGTGAAAATACTGCAGTTCACAATGAGTGGAAGTCAATACTCTCAGAGCGCCTTTGGGAAACGTCTCTTCAGCCACGGTGACACATGAGGAGGCGGCCATATTGTTCGTGGCCAGTGTCAGGCTGAAGCCACATCGTAGACCAGCTTCTCCCAGCGTGGCTGGCGAGGAGCTTCGCGGCGAGCGTCCAGGCGGCGACGGACCAACGCTGGCTTCACTGTCACCAGCTGGAGGACGAGGGGGTCAGTTCTTCTTCTGTCATTCTTCAATCACATGAAGGAGAACGTGTTTCAGGGACAGCATGGAGACGAGCCGTGAGCCGCCGGCCTCTTCTAACAGACCGGAGGACACCTTCAGGGTGAGAGCGTTCATCCAACCAGAGCCTGGAACAGCAGGCAGAGCACAGCCAATCATTCACCACGCCAACAAAGATGGAAGGAGCCGAAGCGGCGGCCTTCACAGAGCGACGCGTCGACACGTCAGCGCCGTAAAAATAACATTCAGATAGATGGAAGCAGAGCAGGAAGACACGTCCTCACTGAGCAACCTGTCCACACTGTCTGTCTGTCCACACTGTCTGTCTGTCCACTGTCTGTCTGTCTGTCTGTCCACTGTCTGTCTGTCTGTCTGTCTGTCTGTCTGTCCACTGTCTGTCTGTCTGTCCACTGTCTGTCTGTCTGTCTGTCTGTCTGTCCACTGTCTGTCTGTCCACACTGTCTGTCTGCCCACTGTCTGTCTGTCTGTCTGTCTGTCTGTCCACTGTCTGTCTGTCCACACTGTCTGTCTGTCCACTGTCTGTCTGTCTGTCTGTCCACTGTCTGTCTGTCCACACTGTCTGTCTGTCTGTCTGTCTGTCCACTGTCTGTCTGTCTGTCTGTCTGTCCGTCTGTCCACTGTCTGTCTGTCCACACTGTCTGTCTGTCCACTGTCTGTCTGTCTGTCTGTCCACTGTCTGTCTGTCCACACTGTCTGTCTGTCCACTGTCTGTCTGTCTGTCTGTCTGTCTGTCTGTCCACACTGTCTGTCTGTCCACTGTCTGTCTGTCTGTCCACTGCCTGTCTGTCCACGTCTTCAACACGTTGTGTCTTCAAAACCCGTCATCAACAAAGCGGAGTTGGGTTGTGACACTCGTCCACTGTTGGTCTTTCAGGTACATTTGTCTGATGTTCGGTTCAAAATGAAGAGTTTTGGTCTGTGAACACCCCTCATGCTGCCTTCAGGAACTCCTGAGACATTTACATTCTAATAGTCAAGTTTCATTCAAATTTAGTTCAGATATTGGAGGAGGTGGTGGTGGTGGAGGAGGTGGTGGAGGTGGAGGAGGTGGAGGAGGTGGATGTTTTCATGAGGGTGGTGCTCTGCTGTGTGCTGTAATCATGACGTCGTGATTGTTGGAGAAAAACTTTAAAACTCTGAACGAACAAAACAACATCAACGATCAGCTGATGTTCAAACTGACCAGGTACTGCGGTAGAAGTATTACAGCAGAAGTATTACAGTAGATGTACTGCAGTAGATGCAGTTACTGCTGCTGGAGATCGTTGACAGACAACATGACACAGGCTGAAGCTCAGTCCTGGAATCAGTACCTGAGTATTCCTAAAGGAGTACCGACCCACTGTGCTTCACCTGAGTGGAGGCGTCCTGCAGGAGCTCTGCTGTCTGTGACCCGATCAACTGCACAGCTGTCGGTGCTGCGGATCAGTTTGATGTGAAACTTTGAATGCTGGGACAGAAAAAGTCCTCTCAGAGGTTTGTGTCCTGTTAAAGACACGAGCTCGTCATCAAGTGAGAGAAGACTGAAGGCCTCTTTAATTATCTGCACTTTGAAGATCAAACATCAATCATGGCCCCGAATCTTTGAGACCCACGGTGAAATATTTCCACAGAGCCGTCCTTTAACAGCGCAGGAGGCCTGAGAGCGAACGAGTGCAGCCTAATGCTTCCTTTAAGAGTATTTCCTGTGAAGAAAGTCATCGTCCGGCTCCGGCTGACCTTTGTCCGCGTCCTCTCTGTCAAAGTCCACACAGACGATCTTCAGTGTGTTTGTGTATCTTCTGTGTGTGTGTGAAGCTGCTGCTCCATGCAAACGTCTCATTGATCAGTCGGCGTCTCTCAGCTCCTTCTCTTGGATTGTGAGACGTGTCGTTGGCTCAAAGCGCCGCCACTCGACCAACTGGACATGTCTCTGGGTTCGTCTTCTTCTCAGGCTTCCTGGACCGGCTTGAAACGGCGCCTGCGGCAGAGCGTCAGCTGATGGCAGATTTCAAACACAGACACTGGCAGACTTTTTCCAGACGCCACGATTTGGCTGGAAAACAATCGTCTTTACATCACAGGACACGAGAGGCGTTTGAGATAACGGCTCCTAGCGGTGGACGCACGAGGACGTGAGCGTGATGGCTGCAACGCAAACCGTCAGCCCGTAGAACAGTTCAGGCGGGTTTACAGCTGCAGCTCGCAGGTGTTCAGGGGGCGCAGACGTTCATGCAGCCACCTTCAGAAAACTTCCTGCGCAGTGATGCGACTCGCAGCAGCTCGACTCGCCAACACGCCGAGGTGCTCTGGAGAGTTCTTCAGGCGAATGACAGAAAGCGAAGACATGGAGCTCTGATATCTGACATCAGACGTCTGATTGAGGTGATACAGAAGACACAGACGTCTGCGTCTGTCCTCAAAGACTCTGAGTTTGGTGGAGACTCAGGCGAGAAGCGAAGCTGTGGATCGTCACGTCTTGTTTGGCTGAAGAGAAAATGTTCCTGCGTGTGAAAACAAAGTGTCTGCTGGGAAATCACTTTTACGACACCGTGAGCAGCGAACTCGGAGACAGCTCCAGGATTAGTCTGTCCTGATGTTCCCTCCTCATCCTCCCTCCGTCACCTGCCCTCTGCACGTCCACTCGTTCGTCACCGTCCCTCATTTAAACGCCATCCTTCTCTGCGGCTCCAACCTCGACACCGACCTCTTTTACCTTGGTCTCTCTGCACTAATTCAATTACAGCCACCACTTGAAAAGGCAATTATAATTAACACTGATTAATGAGGTGAAGTCAGAGGATGCATCGGTGATAGAGTGATTGGACAACATTAGGAGGGACAATTAGGGAGCTGCAGAACGAACCGAATCACACCCGCAGTCGTTAGAGGAGGAATCATCAGCGCTGCCGAGGAAAGTTAGGCCAGAGGTTAATACTCTGCTAAACGGCTCTTCAAATCAAATCAGCCATTCTGCTGCTCATCTGAGCGCGCAGGTGTGTGTGTGTGTGTGTGTGCGTGTGTGTGTGTGTGTGTGTGTGGACCTACATGTCTGAACGTCACACTGAAGAAAATGTCTGACTGCACAAATGAAACCTGAACAAAGTTTTATTTTTGACTTTATTTCTTCTGGACAGGTCGACCCGCTTCGACGATAACTGTACTGCATGAAGTACTCACCTCTACTACTATTACCACAGGGTAGAAATACTGCGTCAAAATGTTACTAAACTAAAAGTACAAAGTATCAAATACATTTGAAGTAAAAGTACTCATGATGCCCATCGCAGAATAGTAATAATTTGTGCATGAAGGCGCTGATGGCGTTGACGTTCAGGCCAGCTCGTTCCTGTCTGCTGCTTCTGTTACTTCCTGTTTTATGTTGAAGGAGTTCCCCTCGTGTGTCACCTTTGTTCACTTCCTGTGTTCGTTTCAGCCGCCCCTCGTTACTCTTCCTCTCTGTGTATTGAAACGTGTTTTCAGAATATGGCTGAAATATTATAACCACGCACACACACACACACACACACA